>NC_085878.1:43877487-43957487 GCF_034702125.1 Engraulis encrasicolus
ACGCCAGAAGTTATCAGCATGGGCTAAGGTTTCAGCATCACCTGGTTGACAACATGGAACCTGACCTTTAAGGTCAAATATGAAGGTCAAAAGGTCAACCACGGTCAAATAACAGTGTTATTTAGTTAAAAAATGTTAAAATGATGTTAAAAGTGGGCAACCATGCCAGAAGTCATCAGCATGGACTAAAGATTCAGAATCAACTTGTTGCCAACACGGAACTTGACCTTTAGGGTCAAATTTGAAGGTCAAAAGGTCAAAAACAATGTATTTTCTGGTTAGTCTATTTTGGGAACTGTATATTCATGGAATTATTTTTCAAATGTCAGCAACCATGCTAGATGTTATCATTATGGACTAAGGTTTCAGAATCACCTGGTTGCCAACATGGAACTTGACTTAAGGTCAAATTTGAATGTCAAAAACAATGCATTTTCTGGTTTGCCTTTTTGGGGGGGGGGGCTTCATATCCATGGAATTCTTTTTCAAAAGTTGACAATCATGCTAGAAGTTATCAGCATGGACAATGGTTTCATGGTCCATGGTTGCCAGCATAGAACTTGACCTTTAAGGTCAAATTTGAAGGTCAAAAGGTCAACCGAGGGAAAAAAAACGTTTGGTGTTTTTGTGATGTGCTTTCATGAAATACAAGTTGTTTGCATGATGTATTGAATAATTAGTACCTGGAGGACATGCTTATTATTATTTAAGGTGAGTGAAAGTATTGGAACAAATAATTTTGAAGAAAATACAGTGACAGTGGACGGTGGAAGTGGTCGCGAGAGTCACTCTTCACCTACTAATGACTCAAATAAGTATAAGATGACTCTGGACAGTGATTAATTAACCTTTTAATCCTAACCTTTTAAGCCCCTTTAAACCCAAGTCTTCAGTGAACAACAAAAACAAGGAAATTTGCCTTTCTGTTCCAATACTTTAGGGGACTGTATATTTAGAAGTTATGTAGTCTTTATTATTAGGGTATGAATGAAAGTGATTATTGCAAATGGTCAATAACAAGAATGTAATTCATCATATTGTTTCTTTACTTCAATAATAATTAAAACGATAATTAAAATTCAAATGTGATGTCAGTACATACTGAATATTTATGTATTTGAGCTATTTGGAGCTATTGTTGCTGTTATTACAAAAAGGTTGTGTCATCCAGATCATGTTCTATCCCTACGGCGTTAAAACATTCTACATTTTAATCACATGCAGGTATACAGGGCTGTCCATTCCTCGGGCAACTGCAGGCATGTAGGTTATGCCCTGATGAAGACCCAGTGTGGGTTGAAACCGGTTGGCGGTTTTACCAGTGTTACCATGCCCCAGATGAAATAAAGGGTTTTTAATTAAAACTTCCTTGTCTACCTGTGGAGTTGCCTGAAGCTGGCCCTAGTGCCACCACGTTCTAACTGCAGGCATGTATTGGCCACTTCTACAACCACATCTTATCAGTCCTAAGCTACTATGTGAAACTGGATGTTTCCTTTGCCACACAGCCATTAAGTGTTGGTCTACAACTTTCCAACCACCTGCCTCCTCAGTGTCTTTGTTAATATGTACTTTGTCAGACTGCAGCCATACATTTGCCTGCTGATTTGCTTATGCAAGATGCAATCCATATGCATCACTTGGTGGTAACATATCAATTGCCTTTTTGTCTTTCTGAAAAAAGTCATGTCTAGACCGATCAATACCCAAAGATAAGCATGTTGCTTTGGACAGGTGACACAAAAACTCAAGCCTGGGAAATTGCAACAGAACATTCTACAGTAGTTATGAGAACATCAAGAAAAGTGTGCAATACTTGATCTACTCTTACTGTAGGTTTCATTTCCTAACCATGATATGACATAGCAAATCAGCAAGTATCCTTCATTGCTATAACCATTTGAAACACATTAGAAATAACAGAAGTCATTATTTTTTTCTATGGAAAGCCTGTGAATTGATGGGGCAAAGCACATTCACTGGTGAGCGAAGTCATATCCCATTTCATACCAGCAGCTTAATGTGCTTCACAAAGAAGAATAAAGTAATTTAGATGACCAGAGTGAAAATACAAGTTTAAGTTAATTTTATGCTAATGGAGTATGATGAATGTCTAAGGATGACAGGCCAGAGCCCCACCATGATAAGCCAAATCAAATCATATCAAATTATAGGCCTACTAATTATTCAATATACAGTACCATGCAAACAACTTGTATTTTATGAAAGCACATCACCAAAAAACGGATTTTTTAATTGACCTCGGTTGACCTTTTGACCTTCAAATTTGACCTTAGAGGTCAAGTTCTATATGCTAACCAGGTGATTCTGAAACTTTAGTCCATGCTGATAACTTCTAGCATGGTTGCCAACTTTTGAAAACAAGAATTCCATGAATATAAAGATCACCAAAAAAGGCAAACCAGAAAATACATTGTTTTTGACCTTCAGATTTGACCTTAAAGGTCAAGTTCCATGTTGGCAACCAGGTGATTCTGAAACCTTAGTCCATGCTGATAACCTCTAGCATGGTTACCAACTTTTGAAAAAGATTTCCATGAACACAGTCCTCCAAAAAGTCTGATCTTAAAATACATAGGTTTTGACCTTTTGACCTTCAGATTTGACCCTAAAGGTCAAGTTCCATGTTGGCAACAAGTTGATTCTGAATCCTTAGTCCATGCTGATGACTTCTGGCATGGTTGCCCACTTTCAACATCTTTTTAACAATGTTTAACTAAATAACACTGTTATTTGACCGTGGTTGGCCTTTTGACCTTCATATTTGACCCTAAAGGTCAAGTTCCAAGTTGGCAACCAGGTGATTCTGAAACATTAGCCCATGCTGATAACTTCTGGCATGGTTGCCAACTTTTGAAAAAGAATTCCATGAATATACAGTTCTCAAAAAAGACTAGCAAGGAAATACCCTGTTTTTGACCTTTTGGCCTTCAAATTTGACCCTTAAGGTCAAGTTCCATGTTGGCAACAAGTTGATTCTGAATCTTTAGTCCATGCTGATGACTTCTGGCATGGTTGCCCACTTTTAACAACTTTGTAACAATTTTTAACTAAATAATACTGTTATTTGACCATGTTTGGCCTTTTGACCTTCATATTTTACCTTAAAGGTCAAGTTCCATGTTGGCAACCAGGTGATTCTGAAACGTTAGTCCATGCTGATAACTTCTGGCATGGTTGCCAACTTTTAACAAAAAATGCCATCAAAAGTTTATTTAAGCACCTTAGCTGCTGATGGCAGGCTGACTACAATGGGTATAGTGGGGAGATGTGGGAAGTGAAAAAGAAGTGGATTGAGTAAAGAAGGACTTTTAGGAAATCTTGAATGAATGAATGAGTGATGATGATGGTGGTGGTGATGATGAGGACGATGACGATGAAGTCCTCATGGCGTCATGTCAAATCATTTTTTTTTATTTTATGCCCCCATGTGATGCAACACTCTCCCCCTTCATGTTAGAACTGCCCCCCTCCATTGACATGACGTTCACAGAGACGAATGATAAGGAAGAGATGGTTTAAAAGGACTGGAGTTTCTTCCAGAATCAACATATGAAAGTTGTAGCCTCTTATTAGGCCTGCAGATGAGCCTGTTGAGGGGCCTATTCACTCTTTGCTGAAAACAACATTTCAAAAATATCATAACAACATTGCCATGACAATGGCGAGTGTCTTAAGTGACAGATTAAGACTTGGTCATTATGATTATGGTGCAGGGCCGGTCCTTGCCGATTTGCTGCCCTAGGCGAGTATTCAATTCAGCGCCCCCTACGCGGAAAAAAAATGCAGTTTGTTGCAATTTAAATTCTTAAACAGTGCAGGGGGAGGCAAATGAGGCATTGTTTATTTATATCAATGTTGATTTACTTTCATTGTGTTCATTATAATGATGTATTATACTGTATTTTTAAGAATAGATTAGATTAGATTAGATTCGTTGGATTTTTTTTTTTTTATCCCTGATCCTCTGGTGCGGCGCCCCCTACTTGAGTGGCGCCCTTAGCATTTGCCTATACTGCCTATGCCAAGGTCCGGCCCTGTTATGGTGACATATTAAGGTTATAGCAGAGGTTCTGCGCTAAGGGGTTGAGCTACCATCATATGACTGCCATGCCCCTTCTGAAGACAATAGTGGGTTGGTTCATAATGAATGGAGTTCAATGGGAATCCAGTTAGTTCAATGGGGAGCCATTTGATTGGATGGTGTGGCATTTTAGTAATATACAATCTATGTGTGGCATGGACGAAAATTAAGAAGCCACAGCAGACTTGCCCTATCCAGCCTGTGGCTGCACCTGTGGTGTGGGGTGGCTGTGGTGATTTCATTCATTCATTCATTCATTCATTCATTCATTCATTCATTCATTCATTCATTCATTCATTTATTTATTTATTTATTTATTTATTTATTTAATGGCAGGGGTAGGATATTTGGGAATGGTGGGCATGGGAGGTAGGTGTTGGTGGGGGTTAGATAGGCGTATAGGGCAGTGTTTCTCAACCTTTTTTTAGGCGAGGCACCCTTTCAATACATGAGAAATGTCAAGGCACCGCAAACCAACAAGCCGTAACATGGCATCGCATCCAATATCACACAAGCTTAAAGTAACACATTTGAAGATGTCACACAACCTACGTTCAAAGTTGCAACTTAGGGTGACCTAAATTTACTGTATTGTGCGTAAATGGCAGAAGATTCCACTGACTAAGCATTCATTTATCAATTTAGACAAATATGTATTATATTAGGCTACATAATTGATTCATCAGCCACGTTTCCATGCACCCTTGAGAAACACTGGTAGGCCTATTGGGAGACACTCAGATCAAGACAATGAGATTGTATAACTGAGAGTATGATTTTCTCAGTAATGAAATGTGTGAAGGCAGTGGAATACTGAAAGGTATTTTTCATTTATTTTTTTAAAGAAAAAATTGAACAGTAGGTTACTCGAGAAATAGTTGCTGCAGGAGTATACAATATTTTTATGGGGCAGCCATAGTGTAATAGTTATGGAGATGGAGATCAGAAGGTTGCATGTTCACATCCCATGCTTCCACTCCCTGAGGTGCTCTTGAGCAAGGAATCTAACCCCATAATGCTCCAGGGACTATAACCAATAGCCTACCCTACGTGTCTGTAAGTCGCTTTGGATAATAGCGTCAGCTAAGTGCAATGTAGGCCTAATTATAATGCAAGCCTAATTTTTGTGCAGGACAATTCCTGCATCCGCTGCGCTCCTGTTTTTGACCACTAGATGTAGCCCTTGTGCCATTGCATATGCGACTGGTTGCTCGTCACATCCAAGTCAAACATTGGGTAGCTGACCCTCAACTGGGCGGGACTAGTTGTAAGTCAAGGCCTCCATTATTGGTCACCTTTCCTGCTTCTTGCAGGGATCTTTGCGATTCATAAAACAAGGTTGGTTTCACTTCAAAAGCTGTCAACGGAGGAGGAAGGAGCCAAACGTCAACAAAACGGTTTATCTGTAAGTACCGCTGTATTATTTTTCAGGTAGCCTACACGATGCCTGCTGCATGACATATCGAACCGCTTTTTCCAATATGAACTATGAGTCGGCCATTCGCCGATGGTGCGCTGTGTTTTCTTACAAAATTGACCAACTGTTTCGATTGCCTTGAACAAAGTGACTTGTTTATGTAGGATTGTTAGCTCCACAGCTAGCTCATAAGATGCTACCCTGTAAATGGTTTTGCATTGGTTTGATTTTGGTTGGTCGGTAGACTACTGCTGAAATGCTTTTACATTTCTAACTCCGTGCTCGTGCGGGATTGAGGGGACATTTCAATTGAGCGCGTTATATTGTTTTTAGGCAAACCCATTTTTAGCCAGTCAACTTCTGTGTGACATCTGCAGCCATCTATTATTCTTTGATATCAACAAGTGATGTCTCTCTTTTAGCACAGATACACAGAGTAGTTGATTGATGATCGAGTCCCGAGCTACCTTTATCTCGAATGCTGAACTTCAGACTGTAATGTGAAGCGACGTCGTTAAATTCCATGTGTCCAATCAAACTACCCAGCGCTTGTCAGCCCGTAGCCTAGGCTAGAAGACTTTGTTTTGAAACCGACATTCCAAGGGATCCTCTAGATGAACATTATGCATCATGAGGACATTTTTGACAGAAAGCTTGTTTTGTTTTGTTTAGAAGTGTTTTAATCCAAGCCAATATCAATCCCACTGTGCAGTTGCATGTTAAATGAAGTTGATAGTAGTGTTTTAAACAACACTCAACCACATGTTGCAGTAATGTAGGTTATTGTATAGAGCTACTCGTGGCCTCCAGGGATGCAGGTGTAATTGAGCTGCAGGTTTTAACACTCTGTAATCGTGTTAACTGTGGAAACGGCTTTGCTTAAAATAAACTGCATGCAGAGATGCATTGAGGATTTTCCAGGTTTAGGCAGGGTTGGGAAGCGCTTGTTTTGATACTTTGCGTTGTTTGGGATAGATGGAGACAGGTGCACTCAGCAGCACTAGGCTATTTGGAAGGGTCTCCGTCCTCCTCCATGGTGGTTTAAGTGCCATCTCACCTTTGGCGTTCAGCAAAATAAATGTGATTCAGCCATTTCATGCCAAAACTGTTCAAATTGTTCAACTATTCCTGTGTTCGCCAATGAAAGCTATTGCCTTTCCAACAACATTTAACTTAAGGAGCCATTAACAAAGATAGATTCTGTATCGCATGAGATGTCCTTTGAGCCTGGTTGCAAGTACACAGCCATTAGCCTACTTAGTGATGGTTCATAAGGATGAAAAACTGATAAAGGTCCACGTTGTGAGGTGGACTTTACTTCTGGTCCAACATCGGCCAAGGCAAAATGTCAACGCTCCAGCTGTGGTGCAGTGTTCGGAGTGGGTGTTAACAGCTACCTGCACATCAGTTAGGTTGTGAGCTTGAGATCTGTGGTATTGTAATGTGATTGTGAGATTGTGGTATGCACGAGGACATGTTGGACCACCGAAGGCTACGACATTGAGTGCTATTAATTCATTATTCATGCCCTCTGTAACAGTTTGCTTTTGGTTATACTGTATTACGTTTGTTACAACATTATTACATTATAACTTCATTACAAAGATGGATGCTTTTTGTCGTCCTTAAGAAACCTTGGAGACTGCCATTGACCGTAGGCCTAATAGCTAGATCATCCAGTGCGGTAGTGAAGGCGCTTCAACCCCTGTCAAAGCACTACACTAATAAAGGGGTTTGCTCACAGATGGGGTGAGCCAGCACTTGTGACCGTGTGAAGGGCACTCGTATAACCAGACTTGTGTGCATCTGTGCGTGGCTTTGCCTTCTGATTGCTTGTCTGGCAGGCAAGTAAGGTAATAATCTGTTAGGGTGCAGAGGTGGCTCTCTTTGGCCCCTCTCTGATGACCACATGTGTCCCAGTGACACCCAGCTGACGTACACACCCGCGCCTACCCTGCTGGCCGGGAGACTCTGAGGACAGGTGCAATGTCCTCACATCATTCCCTGAGAGAGAGAGAGAGAGAGAGAGAGAGAGAGAGAGAGAGAGAGAGAGAGAGAGAGAGAGAGAGAGAGAGAGAGAGAGAGAGAGAGAGAGAGAGAGAGAGAGAGAGAGAGAGAGAGAGAGAGAGAGAGAGAGAGAGAGAGAGAGAGAGAGAGAGAGAGAGAGGAATATAGAGAGAAGGAGAGAGGAGTAAGAGAGAGATGGAGGCAGAGATGGAAAGGAAGGATGAGAATGAGAGAGAGAATGAGAGCCAGAAAGATGTGAATGGAGAGAGCGAGGGGGGGGGGGGGCTATAGAGTTGGGAATAGAGGGAGAAGGAGAGAGAGGAGTAGAGAGAGAGAGGGGGGGGCGTGGAGAGAGGTCCAAAGAGACTCTAGTGAGAGCACAAACAGACAAGGAGGTAATTAAGTGTCTGACGCTGCTGGCTATTGTTGATAATTAGAGTTGGGTTGACCTGAGAGTGAGTGTGTCTTCTAGAGGTAGCTGCAGACCCTAGAGAGGCTCTGTGGTGTGGAAAGGTACAGTATAGTGGACACTGGCAGCAGCTACCGGGGCTGCAGTATGCAGGTTGTGTGTTTTTACTTAATATTTTTCACTGTACATTTAGAGCAGCAAATGTCAATGTGGCCAGCAGTTTAAGCCTTTCTCTAATCTCGGTCTGGAGGGCTTTCTGTATTCACAACTTCCTTGTGTAGTGTATATGGCTTCATTGTATGCAACATCAAAAGAAGTAGGAACGATATGCATGTTGTATTTGCTCACAGCGTTTGTTTTGAGGAGATATTTCCCATTCATGGAAAGCAAGCCACTGGTTTCACTTCAAAAGTTGTCAACAGCCAAGGAAGGAACCAAACGACAACCACATGGTTTATCTGTAAGGTGATCATTTTGTTTGTGTTTGTGTTTATTTTTAGGAATGAACCCAGTGGAAAGATGTGCTTATCTGTTGGTCATCTCTGGCTCACTCGCTCACTCCTAGGGAACATTTGAGAATCTGTTGGATGCAAAGATGACTCCTCCACATCCCTGTGCAGCTGTTCCAAACTCCACAGCCTAATCTCGCACCCCATCAACGTCCAACCAATCCACAGATCTGAAGATCTGACCAGTCGGTGAGCGTCATTTTCTTTACCGTCTAGTAGATCTGTCCAATGAAGGAGTACCGTTTTGTTTGCTACAGTCTTATCACTATCTACTATCCACGTAGCATTACTGATCTCTAAAGTATCTGTCTGTCTGATAATGCTGAAGCATATTGTCTTGACCTTAGCGCTGCACAGTCGCTGCCTAGTGCTTGTGTCGCGATGTGTGCTCAGTGTGCACGACCTCTCGGTGAGATGGCTTTTGATTGGATATGAAGATACAGTATGAGGAGATTAGAGTTGCTTTTCCATGTAAACATAACCCCCACTAGGATTGTTTTGATAATCTGTGTGGTAAATCCCAGCTGAGTAAATCTTTGGACTTTTGATTATGATGACGATTTTGTAAATAGCATGCACCATTTAAAGGATGCACAGGTAACTGTTGTTGTAATTTGGGGGGTATGTTCAAAGTGGATCATTTTGGGGACCATGCTTTGTGTTTCTAAAAGGAGGGGTAGGGGGACCTACATTGCACAGAGTTGACCATCTCATGGTGACTGCAATGTATAGTAGAAGGCTTGTAGATAGTCATAATAACTCTGAAACCCTTGGCCATATCAGGCTTAGATTTTGTTTCTGCTCTATGGTCCTTATAGCAGGGCTTGTTTGTTTTGTCTTCCACGCACCTGAAGCTTATTGATGTCCTTTTTCAAAGTGTTTTTGGCAAAAGCACCTGTTGTAGTACAGGTATAATGTAAAGTCATTTCTGCCTCAGAAGTTCCTCTCCACAACTAGAACTCTTTTTCTAGCTTTCTCTCTCTTACAGTTTGTCCTGCCTCTTTTGTTTTGTAAGCACCTGCTGTCCTGTAATACTATGTTATGAAGTTGTCTTTCAGAACCTTGCGTATGCTCCTGTTTTGTTGGCATCTTCTCTAAAGTCTAGTGTCTAGTGTCTGGTTGAAGCACAGAAGTTACATTACACTAGACTCCAGACAACCCTCTCTATCTCCCTCTGGTCCCAGTCGCCCCCTTAGCTGGGCAAGAGAGAGGGTTTGCGATGCCGTCTCCTCCCAGTCACAGTAGCCTTTTAGTGGGCGAGAGGTGAAGCCAGGTGTTGCGTGTCGGCGAGCATGCTTGTGATGGCGCTTGTGTGATGCAATGCAATTAAGTAGCATCATTTTGTGTTTACTTTTCCCAGAGTTCCTCTTCATCTCCTTCTTGCGATGGCGCGTGTAATGCAATGTAATGAAGTAATTTCTTTCCTCATTTTTTATATCCAGAACCTTTTTCGCAGCTCCTTCAGTTCAGTCACAGTTGCCCCCTTAGCTGGGTGAGAAAGGGGTGTGAGGACAGGCGTTGCGATGACGCGTGTAATGCAGTGTTATAAAGTAATGTAATTTCTCCTTTCCAGAACACCTCTCCATCGGGTTGGACACAGTTGCCACAGTTGCCTCCTTACTGGGCACAAGAGAGAGGTGTAAGCCAGGCGGGCACACGGGCAGGCAGGCTTGCGATGCCAGGTGTAATGCAATGCAATAAATGAATGTCATTTCTCATCTCCAGAACCCCTCCTCACCTCCTCCCAGCCACAGTTGCCCTTTTGCCGGGCACGTGAGGTGTAAGCCAGGTGGGCACGCAGGCGAGCGAGCTTGCGATGGCGCGGCGGGTTGCCGAGGCTAGCAGCCGCCTCCGCCGCCGTCTCCGCTCTCGTGGACTGTGATGTCCGACTTGGGCAGCCCGGGCGAGAGCCAGTGCGGCGCTCCCAGATTCTTCGTGGGCGGCGAGGAGGACGATGAGAGCGAGGCCACGGACTACGGCGCCAGCATGAGGACCGACATGGAGCTCTACGAGGACGACGAGGAGGCAGACTCGGTACGTGGAGCTTACTCATCTCATTTCTATGCTGTACACACATACCCATCCATCCATCCATCCATCCATCCATCCATCCATCCATCCATCCATCCATCCATCCATCCATCCATCCATCCATCCATCCATCCATCCATCCATCCATCCATCCATCCATCTGACATGGAGCTCTATGACTGTACTAGGGACAGACGGCAGGCCTGGAAAGTGGCAGAAGCAATTGACTTTGTATGGAAGAGCAAGTGGCAAAAGTTTCAAAAGCTGCAAAAGCGTATCTAGCCCAGAGGGTGTCAAAAACGTAAAAAGAGAATTTGAACTTCAGCGAAAAATATGTAATGAGCTCGGCGGCAGCCTATGGAATGTGTACAGTTTCGGTTGGCCGCATGTGGATCTTCCAGGTGTCTTACTAGGCTGTAGATTGTCACATGCTTTTGATTATGAAGCATTTGTACTGTAATTTATCATGTCTACACGGACTAGAGCACATTGTGACCAAAAAACGCTCAAAAAAGAGCTTTCATCGCCTATGCTGGTATGAATATGCTTATGATGAGGTTGACTAGGCGGGCGAAATACTGGAATCGCAGGGAGCTTTGTAACTATTGCATTACTGAAAATCTTAAGTAAACGATTAAGAATTGGTCAATACCATTTTGGTAACAACAAACTTATAATACCAAGAAAGTATTCAAATCGTTGCAAATCAGTGATGAATAAATCCATCTGTGTATATTTACGACAATTAATATACATAATCTGCTTGCCCTGTTTGGGGGACAGCTGTGTGCCTGTCAAGCTTGACACACATTGGTTTGTTGCCTGGGTACCACAGCAAGTCTGTACATGGACTTTGGTCTGGCAAATCTCCTGTATTCCCAGAGGCAGAATCAATGGGCTTACATATTCCTCTGTGTACTGCTGAACAGAGTTACAACCAATAAGACCTCTGAGTCTGATGCCAAATGCTTAGGTTTTATTTGTGCCAGATTTTAGCCGGCAAAAGCGGTTTGATCAGACCAGTCCAGCATAGCAGTGCAGCACTGTGCAGTCTTGGTTGATTCATCCATCCAGCCATCCATTGGTGTATATAAATAGCCTGGATGGACTTCAATTCACATGGCATCCGTTATGTAGGTGCATTCATTTTCCTGAAAAAAATGTGCATCAGTGCTCCGTGTTCGCGTAAGCATTGAAAGGGTTATGTTGATAATGGTGGACTAAGTCATGGGCAGTCATGGGTGAGCGGTTAGGGCGTCAGACTTGTATCCCAGAGGTTGCCGGTTCGACTCCCGACCCGCCAGGTTGGTGGGGGGAGTAACCAGTGCTCTCCCCCATCCTCCTCCATGACTGAGGTACCCTGAGCATGGTACCGTCCCACCGCACTGCTCCCCATGGGGCGCCACTGAGGGCTGCCCCCTTGCACGGGTGAGGCATAAATGCAATTTCGTTGTGTGCAGTGTAGGGCTGGGCAATATGGAAAAAAAACAATATCACGATATGGATTACTTTATATCACGATAACGATATATATCATGATATAGCACAATTACATACGTTTATTTTTTCATGTCGCAAAACAACCTTTCTTTAAAATGTATCTTTTTATTCTTATTTTTACAGTTACATTAACTTGTTTATTGTGACAACATGAAATGTAATTAAATGATATTCAATTGTATAAAATTGATAAAATTACTATCACAATATAAACGATATAGGAGAAAGGTCACGATATACACTTTTATATCACGATAACGATATATATCGTCATATTTCCCAGCCCAGTGTGCAGTGTTCACTTGTGTGCTGTGAAGTGCTGTGTCACAATGACAATGGGAGTTGGAGTTTCCCAATGGGGCTTTCACTTTCACTTTCACTAAGTCAAGGTGCACAATAAATACATGTAAATGAACTCTTCCAGTGCTCACGCAACAGCGATCACTGATGCATTTGTTTGTCCAACTAGACCACGTTGAATGCACATTGCAAATGAGTTGAAAAGATAGTCCCTGACTCGCTGAACCAGCCTCCAGAGTCCTGAAAAACCGTGAATCATCTTGAGTGGGCGGCAATCATATCTGATATGTGATGCGTGATTTGGCACACTCCCTCTACGCCCGCCACCATTCATTATGTCAGGCTGCACCCGCTAACTGTAACTTGGGTGCCTTGCTCAAATTGCACGCCAACTCAAAAAAAAAGGTAGACTAGGGAACTGGGAATATGCTGACGTTGGCTTTACTCAGCGTTTATCCACAGTCACCCTCTGCCATCTGCCCTCTCTATAACTACCACCTCAGAGTCGACTGCAGTGTGTGTGCAGTTTTCGGAGTTATGCGGTCTCTGCAGATTCATGGGAATTTTCTTAATTGTATCTTTTTTGTTTCAGGAAAGGTTTCATTTGGTATGATGAACGGTGAGGAACAATATTGGAAATAGAAAAGAGAGAATGGGTGCCGTAACCATTACCATGACCATAATTGCCAAATCAGTCGTAACTGCAACCAAAGCCTGACATTTACTTTGCCTCTGTTTCGACTTAGCCTGTGCGTGTGTGCGTGTGTGCGTGCATGCGTGCGTGTGTGCATGCGCGCGTGCATGAGAGGGACAGTGTGTGTGTGTATGAATTTGTTGGATGACATTACTCTTTAGACAGCGTCTGTGTGATCTTGTGTTTTGACCCAGTTTACAGTACATAGAAACACCTGCATTGCACCTGTGGCACTGAGCACTTTGCTCAGTTGGCAAAATACGGCCTGTGCACCTGTCCAGAATACACCTGTCCTATAGGCCTACTGAGGTATTGTACACGCTGTGGCTAATCATGCCTGTAAACTCATTAGCCTACCTACAATTACCTACCTACAATCCAGCTGAGACTGGACCTGGCTCTTGACCTCTTCATTCACAAAAGACAGACACAGACACAGACACAGACACACACAAACACAAACACACACACACACAGCCACACACTGCAAGATTTCTTAAACGTTTCTGTTTTTCTCTCTCCACCTCTATTACTTTGTCATATCTCTCTCTCTCTCTCTCTCTCTCTCTCTCTCTCTCTCTCTCTCTCTCTCTCTCTCTCTCTCTCTCTCTCTCTCTCTCTCTCTCTCTCTCTCTCTCTCTCTCTCTCTCTCTCTCTCTCTCTCTCACTCCCACTCTCTCTTTCTCTCTGTGTTTGCTCATGTTAACGTGTGTCTGCTCCACGGTTGCAGCCTCCGGAGAGGCAGATAGTGATGGGGATCTGCTGCATGATGAAGAAGTCCAAGTCCAAACCCATGACGCAGATCCTTGAGAGGCTGTGCCGCTTCGAGTACATCACCGTGGTCATCTTCCCAGAGGACGTCATCCTCAACGAGCCGGTGGAGAAGTGGCCCCTCTGCGACTGCCTCATCTCCTTCCACTCCAAAGGTGATTGGTCCCCCAACGGTCACACGGTGTGTGTGTGTGTGTGTGTGTGTGTGTGTGTGTGTGTGTGTGTGTGTGTGTGTGTGTGTGTGTGTGTGTGTGTGTGTGTGTGTGTGTGTGTGTGTGTGTGTGTGTGTGTGTGTGTGTGTGTGTGTGTGTGTGTGTGTGTGTGTGTGTGTGTGTGTGTGTGTGTGTGTGTGAGGACTTGTGGACTTGTGGACAAGTGGCCTCTCTGTGTCTGCCTCATCTCTTTCCACTTCAAATGTTTGATTCAATTGGATAGATGTCAGAAAAGTTAAGATGGCGAAGTCTTCAGATATAAAAGCTTTGTCTTTTCAGCAGACCAAGCCAAGGTGGGAGGTGTTTTGTTGGCAAAGTGCTAGGGGAGACCTTGAGTCCAGAGAGGGAAGTCATTCTGTAGTTTGAATTACAGTTTTGAGGGACTGGGTACGGTACCCCATAAAGAGACAGAAATAGCAGGGTTGGGGGTTACTGACATGTTAATGTTAAATGTAGCACAGAGTCTAATTTTGGATGGGCTGTTTACACTCTGACGAAGGTGTCCATGCTAAAGTAGGAGTCTTAGACTTAGATTTAGACTTGGACTTCTTTATTATCCATCAAACTTGCATGAAAATTTCAAAGTGGCACAAAGACACACAAGTCAAACACACATCACAATCAACATTAAAGAATAAGGACAAAACTTGCCACACGCCACTACCGAGGGTCAGCAGGCACACACCTCTCCCAGAAGAATTGTTTCCTAAAAAATGAACTTTGCACATGCAAAAGTGGTCTCCTGTTAGTCTGAATAGGTCCAACATGACCATGAACTCCTTTTTTTTAGTAGGGCCTGCTGGTTACATCCAGTACAACGCTTGGTTTTGATTAATGACACCAGCGTTTTTTTTGCACTGATCTGATAAGACGGCATAAGGAAGCACTCTGAACTTTTGAGCCTCTTCAGAAACAAACCACACACAGCCGTTAGCCGCGTACTGGCTCCGATTTCTTTTATTCCCTCCCTGAAGTCACGTACTGTAGCGGACCTGGAGAGGAATCAGAGAAGAGGAACTTAACGAGCACTTGGCTCGGTTGTCCGCAACACATAAACACCACCCCGGCTAACCGAGCCTGGCGCTCTAAAGTGCTGTTTACTGTCATTGTGACAACACCCCAATAAAGTGATGAGGATGCTTGGACACTGTATTTTTTCAGTATGGTGTGCGTTGAGGTCAGGTCTTTTTGTCACGAGGATGAATCTTGGCAAGCCGCTAACTGTCTAATCTCACGCTCTCTTCGCAGGTTTTCCGCTGGACAAAGCTGTGAGCTATGCCAAGCTCCGACAGCCACTACTCATCAACGACCTCAACATGCAGTACTACATACAGGACCGGTACGCCACTCCACACCTGATAACGCACTTCACACCCTTCAGTTGACTATAAAGCATTACATTACATTGCACTTAGCTGATGCCTTTTTATCCAAAGCGACTTACAATTCTACAAGTACAGTGTATTGGTTACAGTCCCTCGAGCAGTGTGGGGTTAGGTGCCTTGCTCAAGGGCACCTCAACCATTGAGCGAGCACAGCTTTCAGTTTTGCTTCACACTGAATGTCCGCTATATGTTTTTCATATTAAACTGTTGTAGGCTGTGCCATTATGCCTGTAATCGGAGCACATATTCTTATATACCTACCAGAGTTTGAGGTGCTGGTGGGAGGCTTGCTTGTCAAAAAGTGAAGAAGGCCGCACGCACTCTTCCTGTTGTGATGACCAAGTATTTAATATTTCAGACTACAGCCTACACTTGAAACTTGGCGGAAATTAAAGTCTGGTATTTGAAGAAAGGCTGCAGTCTTTGTCATACTGTACAATCTATAGTTTTCAGAGTGAGAAGTCCGCACACTTAGACGCCTTTTTGTTGTGTTTTATTTTTTCATGGCAGGATAACGTTTCGACCTCAACAGTCTTCTTCAGATTCTCTTCAGTTTCAGGTAGAGAATCTGAAGAGGACTGTTGAGGTCGAAACGTTATCCTGCCATGAAAAAATAAAACACAACAAAAAGGATTCAAATTGTGCGGACTTGTCACTCTGAAAACTACAGCTGGCCTTCGTCCCTGGGATGTGCACAATCCTCTCCTTCAACAACATACTGTATAATCTGGACAAATAGCATAGTATCACATTTTTGCAATGTGATTTACATGGAATGTAAAACACTGTCTGTGTTCATGATGCGTTTGTTGCAATTCTGCAGTAATCATTCTGCTAGCATGAGGCTATAATCAGGGAAAGACTGTTATAATGTATTTTGATGCTATCATGATCGTAGCATGGCTACTTCTCCATATAACTTGATGGTGACATTGTCCAATAAAGTAGACAAATGTAATGTGAAATTTAGTTGAACCAAAGTGAACCATATCTAGGGTGGTATGCTGCATTCCATTGTACTAGCGAGGAGACTTGCCACCCAAGGCTTGTTTTTCATCCTGTATAATGAATGGCAGAGGTCATAGTGATTACATAGAGCACAGTGGTTATCCAGGGTGGGTGAAGACACTATTTATTTTTACCCTGAAAATGTGTTTATCCGTGAAACCACACGTTGATTGAAATACAGCAATTTACTTTAGATTGTAGTTTGTTGAGGCGATGGAACTCTTCTAGCAATTTAGCTTCGCTGTCAGGTTAGATCAGTTAGCTGTCAATGTAATCTGAAACTGTACGGTGTCTACGGTGCGCAAGCTGGTGTAGAAGTCAAGCGAGAGGAGACGCCTGTCTCCTCTGTCAGGAAGACATCTACAGCACGTATTAGGTGTTGACCATCACCAAAAAATACAATTCCATGTACATGTATACATATGGTGATGATGTTGGTCAACACTTAATACAAGCTGTAGGCAGGTGTCTCCTCTTGCTTGACCCCTTTACCAGGTCATGTAATAGATAGGTGATGTGGCAATCTTCATGAATGAAGTCACATGACCTGCACAACAGAACCTGATTGGTACAAACTTGTCAACCGATTTTTTTTTTTTTTTTTTAAAGCTTGCGTTTGAATTGTGTTGGTGACTTTATCTGAAGAAGGTCTGATGACTGAAAATGTATTTACATTTGCTGGTGGAATGTCCAGTGTGGGGGATGATTTTTAAACTTGAATGACAACCTCACTGGGATAATATCCCATGCACCTGCCCGACTATAGAGGTGTGCAAAAGCGTCTGTTTGAACGAGTTGTGTTCAAACAGACGCTTGGGGTTTAGTTGTGCTAATGCTATCCTCTCTGCCCTGCAGTATGCTTGCTGTTCTTCAAGCCGAAAGTATTTTGTTTATTAACCCTAATGTGTTTCTCTGTGAAACCACCCGTTGCTTTGAAATTTTCATTAAATTGCAGTTTGCTGTGACCCACTATGTTTATTGCAATCTGACTTCCCTGTTAGGTTAGCTCTGTTAAGTTTAACTGTCACTGTGCTTAAGCTGTACTCTCTACTCAAGGTTATTTGTGCTAATGCGTATTTCTCTCCAGGTTAGTTGTACTATCGTCATCGGCCTACACTACAGTATGTTTATTGCTCTTCAGGTTAGTGGGCTTATGCAATCCTCCCTGCCCTATGCTTGTCACTTTGCAGGCGAGAGGTGTACCGTATCCTACAGGAAGAGGGTATCGACCTGCCGCGCTACGCCGTCCTCAACCGAGACCCAGACAAACCACAAGGTGAGACAGACGCCTCTTATTTTTAGAGCGACATTTGGACGCTCTTCATCTTGCAGCAGCTTTCTGCAGCGCCATGATCTCACTCCACAGAAACCTGCGAAACAAACACAAGAGGCTAAAAATAGACTTTTCCTTGAGCGCTTTTATCTCTCTCGCTGTCACACAATCAAGGAGAAGAAGTGGAGAAAAAGAATCGCAGAAACAAAAGAGTTTTCACAAGACCCTCCTCAGTTCCATTTCCTGTTATCTGGCAGAGCTGCGGTTGGATTTATTTTTGGTACTCTGTGTAAATATAGTAGCATAATGTGGAGCACAAGAACTGAGCGTTTGAGGACGACGGACGTTCTGATTGGTCTGTCTGGCAGCCATTAGTCACAATATCTACATCACCATCGCACCCACAGTCTCCTGGGAAATACAACAGTTATTAGGTTACTATTGCTCAAGCCCATGACCTTGTCTTAGTTTTACATCTGGGAGGAAGGAGGAAGAACAGTCCATTTCAAAGATTACTACTCTGATTTTCAGATGTGTGCTTTGCCCTCTAAGACACAAAAAATAATACACTGTCTTCTCTGATTTACTCCATATTTTCTTTGTCATTTTTTTTGAAGGTTCAAACGTTTTTTAATTTTCCGTCTAAAATCAAATGTTGTACACTTGGGGACTCCTGAAGTGACTGACTTTCAGCTTTAGCTGTTTTGATAGTCCAGAAAGTAAGCTTATATACTGTACATTATGACCTCAAAAATCTTCTGGACAGCAGCTTGAAGGTCAGGCCCAAAATATGCTTTGTTTGTAGAAATTATATACTCTGTAAAAACAAAAAACAAAATGCCTCCCCCACCACACGTTTTGAATGGTGTCCTGAGAGGACCTGCTAGGTCACCGCTGGGCCTCCAGGTTTTGTCCTCACTTTTCCTGTTGTGCTTCAGGTCCAATTTAGCATCAAGCCCCTTAACAACACTGTTAGCGTCAACACTGCTCCACACATACCGCAGGTCCTCAAAATCTAGCAATGAATATTGAAACGGTCAGTGTTTTGAGTCGTTGCCATATGCACTGTCATGCGTCATATCTGTCATCATTATGACGCTCTGGAATTTAAAGCTGCTTTCTGGTTGGCTGCAAGGAATGCAGTAAAATCGTTAAGGCATGCGCAGCTCAAAAAACATTTAAAACCATAGCACTGTTCCATTGCACTAAAACTATAGCACTGTCCCACTGTCGCCTTGTCGAATATTATTCCTCATTTACCATGTGCACTTCTTACCTGTGCACTACGCTTTTACTCCTTCAGTGCTTTATTTATACTCATTCTGCCTCTGTCCCTGTTCCCTGTAGAATGTAACCTGGTGGAAGGGGAGGACCATGTGGAGGTGAATGGGGAGATGTTCCCCAAACCCTTCGTGGAGAAACCGGTCTCCGCCGAGGACCACAACGTCTACATCTACTACCCCACCTCGGCCGGTGGGGGCAGCCAGAGACTCTTCCGGAAGGTTGGTCAAAAATCTTACAGTACACTAAGATACCCCAAACCCTGCCTACTGCAAAAGAGTGTGCTTAAGTTAGGTCTCCTAAGGGGGCGTTGTCCCCTCTTCTTTACTTTCTGTGGCGTTTGGTGATGGCTTGCATAAGATGTGCTATACTACCATTTACGTCGCTAAGGGAACTCCATTTATTATCAGCCTAAAGTTTAGTTTTTTAGTTTAATTTAGTTTATTAGGATCCCCATTAGCTGGGCGCAGACCCAGCTATTCTTCCTGGGGTCCAAAGGGGCATTTACCTGATGTCACATGGATCCAGGAAAAGTATGGGTTTGATGTATCTTACCGTGCGAATAGACCTGCCGCGACAAGTTTCAAGCGACAGAGAATCGCTGCTGTGCTGCAAGAGTGATAGGAGCGATAGACGGAAATAGAGTATGTCCGTTAAAAGCAGAATACAAACATTCCATTATTCCCATTGGTTGTGGCGGCTGCCGAACCGCATCCTAACTATTTTACATAATATTGTCTGGATTTTAACTACAAACTGTTGCTCGAGTCGTGCGAATCGCCTCTAGTAGCCTGCATCGCTTTTGTCTCTTCTGTCGCCCGAGACTCAATACAAAGTCAATCACTTCCGTCGCTGGACCCGCTCATGTCACGCTAGGTCTATTCGTGCGGGCTGGGTGTCCTCCCAGCCAGGTCTTACCATACCCTCGTAGTCTTTTGGTACAGAGGTGCTGTGCTTGAAAACATTGTTGCTAGCTAACTTGTAATGTCCAATTGGCAACTTACTAAGTTGCTAAGTGGTTAGCAACAGCGCTTTTGAGAAATGTGTGTCTAGAGGGTCATTCAGCACCAATTAAAGGAACAGACCACCCTTTTTTGATTTACACAGATTTGTAGTATTTCCCAGCATTATTCATGAATGTGCATATCATTTTCTTCTCAGTGTTTTCAGTACTTAGATTTATTGATTCAGAAATTAATTAGATAGCTTAACAGTGTTTCCACAGAAATTTTGGAAACTATGGGGCAGCCGGGGTTTATTTTGTCCGGGGGGGGGGTGGGGGGGAGTTTCTCAACGGGCCCCCACCCCTTTTTTTTTTTTTATTTTTATTTATTTTTTATTTTTTTTTTTTTTTTTTTTTTTTTTTTTTTTTTTTTTTTTTTTTTTTTATTTTTTTTTTTTTTTTTTTTTTTTTTTGTTTTTTTTTTTTTTTTTTGTTTTTTTTTTTTTTTTTTTTTTTTTTTTTTTTTTTTTTTTTTTTTTTTTTTTTTATTTTTTTTTTTTTTTTTTTTTTTTTTTCTTTTTTTTTTTTTTTTTTTTTTTTTTCTTTTTTTTTTTTTTTTTTTTCTTTTTTGTTTTTTTTTTTTTTTTTTTTTGTTTTTTTTTTTTTTTTTTTTTTTTTTTTTTTTTTTTTTTTTTTTTTTTTTTTTTTTTTTTTTGTTTTTTTTGTTTTTTTGTTTTTTTGTTTTTTTTTGTTTTTTTTTGTGTTTGTTTTTTTTTTTTTTTTTTTTTTTTTTTTTTTTTTTTTTTTTTTTTTTTTGTTTTTTTTTTTTTTTTTTTTTTCTTTTTTTTTTTTTTTTTTTTTTTTTTTTTTTTTTTTTTTTTTTTTTTTTTTTTTTTTTTTTTTTTTTCTTTTGTGGGGGGGGGGTGTATTCTTGCAGCGTAAAATGCAAAACGCAAAACAATGACTACAGTATGACATTGGCGCATGGAGAAATGTAGGCCTGGGCATATATTTCAGCATTATATTTTTGAGAAATAAGGACTACAAGATTTTACCCAAGACTTGTATTTAGGTAGTACATTGTCATTGTCAAAAAATGCAGTACAGTGAATAATTTTGTTTACACAACACAGTTTCATTTCATCCTCATGCAGGGGTCTGGGGAAACAATAATAAAACAAAAATAGGTGCAGAGATAAGAATTTAAGAGCCATGTGAAATTGTTAACGCATAGAACAAAAAGTGGTCCTTTAGAGGTAGGCTATGCTTTTTCCCCACACATATTGTAGGCGTACAATTCTCATGAGGGTGCTTGTCAGGCCAGGTTTTTTTCCAAAATTCCTCATTAAAAGGGCTGAACACATATTACACATTTATGTCTACATTTCATTACACAGTAATTTCTATATGCAGCCAGATGTTCTTGCTGTGTCAATGAAGGTCTGTCACCAAACTCATTACAACTGTAACAAAGCTAGGGAGTGTTTAGGAAATCATCCCAACTGTCCCTTCTCTGAAGGGTTTTTTATATTTGCTCCCAAAACCCAAGAAACTACATCAACTTGAACTGAGGCTTTTGTTCCCTGTCTTTCATGGCACTTGTGGTTCTCTCTTATAGCAGGGGAGCCCAACTTTTTTTAACAAGATCTATTTTTGAAGTTGTGGTCTGCCGTGATCTACCAAGTTCAATTCAAGGATGTCAGTATGAAAATTTAGACCACCATTTTATTAATCACCATTATTATGAACAAAATGTTTTTCAGTAGGCTACTATGGCAGGTTATCTTTTCAGTGTGTTTTTAAGTGTGTTGAAATAGCCTATCTTTACAAAGCAATGCAGCACTGATAGTTGCAGAGATAATTTCAGTCATACACAAGTCTTAAACAACTGAAACAATCTTCAAAATGATACATTGGTATATTAAAAAGGCACATAGGCCTATTTCTAAAATATGATGGAGCATTATATGCCTTCGTGGTTTAGGTAACAAATTTAAAAAGCGCTCAGAAATTTCACCATTTGTTTGGGTAAATAGTAGGCTACTATGAGAGAAAGAGAGAGAAGAGAGAGAGAGAGAGAGACAGAGACAGAGGAGAGAGACAGAGGGGGTGGGGGGGAGGGGGAAGGGGGGGGGGTGGGGCGCAATGAGAGACTCATTGGGATTGGTTAACACCCATGTTAAGTGTGACTTCTTCTATTGAAGTGTTTTTTTTTCAGCTCTCTGGGACAGTAGCACAGCAAGGCTTATCTATTGTGAGTTTGGCAATCGTTTTGTCTACAACTGAAGCAAGAAAAGCACCAATTGAAGGAATTCCATTACATGTCAACAACTAACATTCCCTACACGCGCAGCGATGTAAACGCAGTTAGCGAAGATGCATCGACTAGCGATTTGGACGAGATCCTGCATATCGGCGTGTCTAACGCATCGATTGCGCCATGTTCTGTTACTCACCCGATGTTAACGTGTGCACACATGGAATCAACTGTAATACCCTTACGGTCACTTCTAATGCTTTTCCCTCATTCTGATGTTAACCGTGGGACTACTTATCTAAGCTTACCAATAAGAGTCTTATAGGATGTATATACTCAGGAGGAAAATGCGAAGGAAATTAAAAATCGTAATTCAAATCGTTTTTAACAAAAAACGGATATCGTAAAAAAAAAAAAAAAAGTAAAAAAAATTTTTTTTTTTTTTTTTTTTTTTTAATTTTCGTAAACTATGGCGGCCAAATTTAAAAACTTATGGCGGGCCGCCATAGTTTTATCAATGTTTGGGAAACACTGGCTTAGCGAATCACTGGAAGTAATGGTATCTTTAGCAGCAAGCCACAAGTGATCACTTGGCGATTTAAATTGCTCTTTTACATTGCTGGTGAATTTTATATGCATTTTAAAAATGGTTTTTAAGTACATTTGATGATGTTTTATTTGTGTTCCATAGACTAGCCATTACTATGCCGTCATTGCCATACTGTTAAACTGGGCAATGCAAATACATAGACAAAAATGATATGCACATTCATGAATAATGCTTGGAAATACAGCAAATATGTGAAAATCAAAAAAGGGTGGTCTGTTCCTTTAAAGGTCATAGCAACAGGACATGTAATCTGCCTGGATGTAATGCGTCATCGTTCACCCCCACTCGTTTCCCATCTATTATTGCTGAATGGCTATGTTGGAAAGAAACAGGTCTTAATAATGTCGCACTAAAACACTCAGATGTGAACTTTAGGGAAATGAGAATTCATGGAAGTTTACGGATAGCTAGACCAGTATACTGTCCTTCCTTACTCTCCCTGTTCCATTCTCCCTCAACCCCATGTAATGTGGTTCAGTTCAGTTCAGTTAAAGTTTATCTATCTGACGTGGTTAATGCAAGCCTGCCTGTGTCAGCAACTCTGCGTGATAATGTTCCAGTTTGGCCTCTGACCACATGGCCAGCTGAAGTTCAACTGCAATGCTGTTTATCCCCACCCGGGGTTAAATGTGTTTTGGATTTGCGAACTGGTTCGCTTAATGTTTGGTTTGGATCCAGTGTGTGTTGTGTTGTCCTCAGTTCTGGTGACCACCGCTGGTTTCTCTGGAGCCTAATTCGTTAAGCTTGTGGTGGCCGGACCACTGAGTCCCAACTGTGTCCCCGCTGTGTCCCAACTGCACCCAAGGGCTTTTTCCTGAAAGCCCATGATCATTCTACGTGTTTAAACTAAAGCCACACTGCTGCGTTCCCATGCTTGTGTTTTTTGGAGCCGGCAACAGTGGACAAGAGGAATCGCTGCATCTCTCTGTTTCTCTCTTCCTCTTCTCTCTCCTTTTCTCATGTTAGGAAATAATCTCTCCATCCCCAGTGTTGGTTTGCGTGTGACCGTGAGTGGCTGTTTGTGTGCGTGAAGGTGTGCGTGTGTGTGGTCAGTTGTAAAGTGAGTCATGTTCTTGGGCCCCCTTCCCATGAAAACAAATCCTGCACCTGTCTCAAGTGCAGGATATAATGTCCCATTCCTGAAGAGGCAGTGTGTGTGTGTGTCTGTGTGTCTGTGTGTCTGTGTGTGTGTGTGTGTGTGTGTGTGTGTGTGTGTGTGTGTGTGTGTGTGTGTGTGTGTGTGTGTGTGTGTGTGTGTGTGTGTGTGTGTGTGTGTGTGTGTGTGTGTGTGTGTGTGTGTTTAACTTTCCCTGCTGCTTGGTCATCTTTCAAGGGCTTATTCCTAACTAGAGGTTGGGAAGTAATGCTTGAAGCATGTGTGTGTGTGTGTGTGTGTGTGTGTGTGTGTGTGTGTGTGTGAGTGTGTGAGTGTGTGAGTGTGTGAGTGTGTGAGTGTGTGAGTGTGTGAGTGTGTGTGTGAGTGAGAGAGAGAGAGACTATGATAAAGATGTGGTGTGCCTGTTGCATCTCTTTTGTTATTTTAACGGTTGATGAATTAGAATAAATGTAATGCAAATGTCCATCATAGTAGAAAATTATTTTTTGATTTTAAGTTGCCAACCGTATTGTCCTTAAATATTCAGAGAAATCGACCATCTTATGATAATAACATAATATTTTCAAGCTTGCAATGTCTTGCGTCTTCTAGTGGCCATCTTAAAAAATGGTGGACATGTGGCGTGTTCTAAGTAGCCAATCAGATATGTTTCAGATCTCATGTTAGAATTGCAATTCAGCAAACATAATGGGTTACATATTGGATTACATTCACCTGTATCATCATACACATGCATGAATACATGGTAAGAAATTTACCTTAACCTCTAATCAGATGTGGAAATCGTAGCAGGGCACATAAATTAAGCCTACAATACACAGCCCCACGATATGATACGATACGATTTTTTCCAATGAATTTTCCACTTTGGCGTTGGGCAGGTGCCAGCGATTCGTTTATTTTGGATACCAAAGAACCCACGATTACGCTTTGATTCGATCGTCAGCCGTAGGATCGGTGCATCGATGCAATATACAGTACCGGTATATTGATTATTATTTACAGTCCTAACAGCCAATGCTGTGAAGGTGGGAAAGAGTATGCAGAATTTACATACAAATGTGCAGATGTTGTTTCCTTTGTGTTGCATTAACACGCAAATGTACATATTATTTGTCTTCCTAGCATGATGGATCTAAGAGTGTCATTGTCAAGGCTCAGTCTCATTAGCGCATCTCTCCTGTTGCTAATATAGGAAAATGGTCTCCCCTGAGAAGCATGATAAGACTCTGCAAACAGTCTAAGCGTTTATGCACGCATGCATGGATGAGTCCGCCAGTGGCGCAGTTATTTATGGCACTGTCTTGCATGTAAACACACACACACACACACGCACACACACACTCACATAACCGCAGTGACGCACTCTCAGATCTCACCCCCTCTGACTTTCTCGACTCGCACTTGTCTGTCGCTTTCTCTCTTTCTATTCCTCTTGACACACACACACACACACACACACACACACACACACACACACACACACACACACACACACACACACACACACACACACACACACACACACACACACACACACACACCGAAATACTGTGATATGCTCTCTCTCTCTCTCTCTCTCTCTCTCTCTCTCTCTCTCTCTCTCTCTCTCTCTCTGTCTCTCTCTGTCTCTCTCTGTCTCTCTCTCACACACACACACACACACACACACACACACTCATACTCATGGTTACACTCTGCGGTGCAAGAGGAGAGGGAGAGCTACTGTAGAAGTGAAACTGTGCCCCAGACACCAGGGGAATGCCCTCAGTGTGTGTGTTTTGAAATGGAGAGGTGTGTGTGTGTGTGTGTGTGTGTGTGTGTGTGTGTGTGTGTGTGTGCCCCATGTCGTGTCTCCCACCCAGTCTGAATATTGATTTACGATAGGCTATTTCTGTTACACCTTACCAGTGCTTCACAAGTGCTCTGCCGAAGACACACTGACACTGACAAACACACACACACACACACACACACACACACACACACACACACACACACACACACACACACACACACACACACACACACACACACACACACACACACACGCACACGCACACACACACCAAGATGAATATGTGACTGTTGTCAGTAACAAAAAAGGACTTTAATGTGTAATATGTAAAATGCCAATGATTCCCATATGATCTGAAATGCGTATGTGAATAAATAACACAAGTATGGCTGACATAAGAATACACAATGACTCAGTCACGCAATGTCCTCCTGAGGGATGCTTCTTGTCCCAACAGCATTTACTCAGAACAAGCGTCTCCTCTCTCTCTCTCTCTCTCTCTCTCTCTCTCTCTCTCTCTCTCTCCTCTCTTCTCTCTTCTCTTCTCTCTCTCTCTCTCTCTCTCTCTCTCTCTCTCTCTCTCTCTCTCTCTCTCTCTCTCTCTCTCTCTCTCTCTCTCTCTCTCTCTCTCTCTCTCTCTCTCATCTCTGCCTCCAGCCAAGTGTCAGCTAATTTCAGTAGCTGTACGCTTCACTAGACATACATTCTCTCTGTCTCTGTCTCTGTCTCTGTCTCTCTCTCTCTCTCTCTCTCTCTCTCTCTCTCTCTCTCTCTCTCTCTCTGTCTCTGTCTCTGTCTCTGTCTCTCTCTCTCTCTCATATGATGTAATGGTGCCGTTGCCAGAGGGTTTCACAGGGAGATGAAGCGTCCTCGGTTGTTTGGTTACTTTCGGGCGGCAGTGACTAGCCCAAGTGCTTGCATTCTCTCACGCTGTGTGTGTGTGTGTTTGTGTGTCTGTCTGTGTGCGTGTAAGGTGTGTGTGCGCGCGCCTGTTAATGTGTCCTAGTAATGATGCATGGTGTGCAGACAGTTACACAGCAAATTAGCCCTGACTGTGGTGCCATAAATTCTGACCCTGCAATAGGTTTGTGTGTATGTGGCATTCTGGAAATTGTACAGTCTGCAAAATGGGTTATGTAAGACTTCCTTTGTTTTGGGCCTAAAGTGTCTCTTTCTGCCTGTTAGACATGTCCTAGTGTTGGTGTTCCTGTAGTTACTGATGGCTTTTAAAGGGCAGTGTTTATGTGTTGAAGAGTTTCCTTTGCTGTGGGATAGCAGAGTTGAACAGCGGGCACTATATCCAGCTTTAGGGTAGTATGCTTCATATGCTATGGATAGTGGCAGATCTAGTGGCAGTGTACTTGGCAGAGGTATGCTATGACTTGAGTGGTACGCCTTGAGCGGGAGTGTATATCTTGTTACATAATATATAAAAAATGTGTGTAGGCTTGAGGGTGTGATCGAATTGTCCATATTTCATCATGCATGACTTATTTGCACTGGATTGTGTAAATGCATCTGGATGGGGGTTTGGTGAGGTCATTTAGTTGTGAATAATAATGCTTAGTGGTCTGTTTTGCGATGTCCCCAGCTGTGTGTCAGCCAGATTCTTGTTTCAGCTGGTTTGCTGAATGTATGGACTTGTAGTTTGCCAAGTGAAATGGCCAGTGTGTGGTCTTGTCCTCGTGACATGTTTTTGTTTTGGTGTGTTTTTGTCCTGTTTCTGTGCTATGAATAGGCACTGAATAGGTTATTATGCTATTCAGGTTGACCTCAATGTGTAGTTGCACTTTGTGTATTTCCTGTCACCAACCAGGGTGTGATGGACTGGCACCATCAGTAGAGCATTATGTACTGGTGATTTAGCACAGCTCCTTCCTTAGTTTGGTAGTTGAAAGTTCGTTTAATGTTAACTTTATTTACAATTCATGTATTTCATATTCGCCATAATGATAAAAAATGATGCCAGTCACACTGCCTAGCTCACAGTCCAGATAGATGGCACGGTCCAGATAGTATGATGGCAGAATCATCATCCAGAGCTCACTGCTACGTAGACTTTTTGATATGGACGGTGAAAGTGGACACCGTAATATAGCCAGGTAGTACGGCATGACCTTGAATTTTAATCCTGTGAGGAATTTCATAGAGAAAGGTCATACAAAGAGTCATATAGCCCCTTCAGCAAAATGAAAATGAACATGCACATGAACTATGAACAAAAAAAAATGCCCCTGGAGAAAGACCGGAATGTTCTCCCGGGTTGTGGGGAATTTATGGTGTTGACTGAAAATCACTGACATAATGGCCATATGTAGCATTCATAAATGTACTTTGTAAAATTAAGTTAGATAGCGTTAAGTGAGTGATTCCCATTTTGCTATTATGGTTAATGTGACCACAGCAGTACACAGTGCATCCAACTACACTATAGTTTTGCTGGGCCCTTCACATGTGTGGGGAGCTCGGCATATGCCCCAGGGAACCACAACATGAGGCTGGTACCATGCTCAGGAACATAAGGAAATGAACAGTAGCAAAGTCATATTTCATCACCAGGGCACATACAGGTTTTACTGTAACCGCAAGAACATGCCCGACTACCAGGAAAGCAGGAAAGGTGAGGGTGGTTTTTCTTGGAATTTCATGGGTGCGGCCCTTCAATACGGTACAATTTACATTAAACATGGTATGTTTGAGAATGTACTCATTCATCCAGGTCATGTAATCCAAAGCACTTAAGTTGCATACAGATAAGGCACAGTTTAGTTTAGTTTATTAGGATCCCCATTAGCTGGGCGCAAACCCAGCTATTCTTCCTGGGGTCCAACAATAAAATCACACACAGTTAAAAGTTCTACACAAATCTGTACATTCATTTAAGCACCATACATTGAAAAGAAAGAAAGAAAAAAACAAACACAAAAAAACCCATTTAATATAAACATAAATTACTTTAATAATGGTTTAAGACCTTGTGACAAACATCTCTACCTCTGCACTAACCTAGTTTATATATGATAGGCTCAGATGTTTTTTCACCTGTTTTTTAACCCTTTGAGGAGTACCATCACAAATATGTGATTAGAATTTTGCCCAAATTTTGAGTTCTCATAGCTGTAGAGTGTTCCAGTAAAATTCTAGAAGAACCTCTAGAAATTCCTTACTCCTCAAACCACTTTGCTATTCAATATAGTTCATTTGGTTGGCAAATTGTTCCATGCTTTAATTGATCTATATTTAACAGTGCGTAGAAATGCATTCGTATTGCTCTTCGGGATGCTCAGTCTCCCTGCTGCTGCATGCCTTGTGTTATATTTATGAATATCACAGCTTTTACAGAGGAGATTATAGCGAGATATAGCACAGATACATTATAACTGATGTCATCAAACTAGAGCTCATGACACCTGGGAGAGAATAGTCCTCAAGCTTCTCAGGATATTCCACATTAATGAACATTCTGACCTGAAAGAGCAGTGCGATGTGAATCATATGAGTGATGCCATGACAGTCTGTAAATGCTTCAGAAGGGGGTGATATACTGTACTGTATAGCCCAGAAAGTTTGAAGGCAGATGGGCACTCAAATGAAGTTTGCCTCCCGTGTACTATATTCAAGAGAGTAAGACAGCAATAACATTGACCATTCAAACTTTGATCTTGACTTGTTACGTTGTTTGTACAAAATCACCACATAGACCCAGCTCAGGAGCTTGTCTTTCGATGAATTCACCGTAAGACGTTACTTTTGACATCCATTTGAATGATGCACATTTACTGCTTTTTTCCCTATTTACACATTTCAGTGACGTCAAACAACTGTTAACTGATGGACATTGAACCTCTCTTTTCACCAAACTTCATTTGAGTGCACATCTGCCTTCAGACTTTTCTGGGCTATACAGTACTATATCACCCCCTTCTGAAGCATTTACAGACTGTCATGGCATCACTCATACTGTATGATTCACATCTCACTGCTTTTTAGGTCAGGGCCCATAGTGCCTTATGGGTTTCAACATGTTGGCAGCTGTACATTGCTATCTCTGCAGCTGGTGTGTGTTTGTGTGTGTGTGTGTGTGTGTGTGTCTGTGTCTGTGTCTGTGTCTGTGTCTGTGTGTGTGTGTGTGTGTGTGTGTGTGTGTCTGTGTGTGTGTGTGTGTGTGTGTGTGTGTCTGTGTCTGTGTCTGTGTCTGTGTCTGTGTCTGTGTCTGTGTCTGTGAGTCTGTGTTGCTACTGTACCTCTGCAGCATTTGTGTGAAAGTGTGTGTGCGTGCATGCGGTGGAGTGGAGTGGAGTGGAGTGGTGAGCTGTATGCCATTCAACTTGAGCTATGTGTAGTGCAGGAGAGGTGCTGCATTTGTGGGTTTAGTAGGTCTGTGTACGACTGCAGATGCAGATATGCTGAGTGTGAAAAATAATATTTTGTGTGAAACTGCGCAGTGCTGTTTTTCCCTTATCCTCTATGTATTGACTTGTGTTGTGTACTGTACCAAATTTTTGTTTGTTTACTTGTCTGTTAATGCTATTATGATGTATGCCAGCTTTTCAACACTGTCAACACTGCTTTTCATGAGAGAGAGAGACAGATGAGAGAGAGGGAGACAGAGATTTGTTAAGTGTAGTGATATCTGACATCTTTATCTTTGCAGTGCTGACGGGATATTTGTGTGTCTGTGTGCTTGTGTATGTAATACTGCAGAGATATATTAATGTGTTTGCATTGTAGTGCAGGGGTTCCCAAACTTTGCCATGACAAGGCCCCCCATACAGCGGTATATTCCAACCAAGGCCCCCTTGGGCCGTGCCACGCTATTTTTATTGTGCATCCGGGTTCACAACTTTATGAAATTGCTCCATTCCTAAACCCATTCAAGTACTGCAGACAGCATAATACTTAAACATTGTAAAGAAGAAATGATTCCACTGGGATTATTAATCTTATTTTTGGTTTATTCTGGCTATTTAAGTTATTCAATTCATTCAATTAATTCATTTCATTTTGCTTCATTTTTCCTGCCAACCTGCTGCGGCCCCCCTATCATCCCTTTGCAGCCCCCTAGGGGGCCCTGGCCCCCACTTTAAAAACCACTGCTGTAGTGTGTGTGTTTGTAACCTGGATGTTGTTTGCTTTGCAGATCGGCAGCCGGAGCAGTGTGTACTCTCCTGAGAGCAGTGTGAGGAAAACGGGCTCCTACATCTATGAGGAATTCATGCCCACAGATGGGACAGATGTTAAGGTAGGTGTGTGCGTGCGTGCATGCGTACGTACGTACGTCTTTGTGCGTGTCTTGGTGTGTGTGTTCATCTTTCTTGGGGCCTGTGTGTGGGCCTGTGTGTGTGCCTGTGTGTGTCTCTGTTTGTCTCTGTGTGTCTATGTCTCTGCCACCCTAATTAGTCCCTTGCCAGTGTAACTCATGAGGGAAGTATTGTCAAAATTATGATCCTAAAATTTGAAGAGGCGTGTTCTGCTTTTCAACAACAAATCCATTAATTTCTATACCCACTGTACATGTGATACTTTTGCCTAATGTACGTGACGGTCTGTGACTGTGGTGTGTGTGTCCGTGCGTGCGTGCGTGCGTGTATTATGTGTGCAGGTGTATACTGTGGGGCCTGACTATGCGCATGCGGAGGCCCGTAAGTCCCCGGCGCTGGACGGGAAGGTGGAGCGGGACAGTGAGGGGAAGGAGATCAGATACCCCGTCATGCTCACCGCCATGGAGAAACTGGTGGCACGCAAAGTCTGCCTTGCCTTTAAGGTTACTCATTTCACCCTCTTTTAGTTATCTGTGTTTCTCTCTGTCTCTCTGTCTCTCTGTCTCTCTCTCTCTCTCTCTCTCTCTCTCTCTCTCTCTCTCTCTCTCTCTCTCTCTCTCTCTCTCTCTCTCTCTCTCTTTCTTTGTGTTCTTCTCTCCATCTCACTGTCTGCATATGCATCTCTCTGTCTTTCTCCCATGCTGTCTCACAGTTTCTTTCTTTTCCTCAATTTCTTTCCTTCTCCCTGTGTCTGTCTGCTTAGCTACAAGTCGAACCACACAACTGATCATAGCACTCTATTGGACATGAGTGTGGGAAAAATCACAGTTACACTAAAATACAGTCCTTCTTTCTGTGTGCATTCTATATACATTTCTGAATTGACCCACTTTGTGAATGTGGGGAAATGTTCTGTTGGGCCATCACACTAAGGTGAGATTTCAAATTGACCCAGTTCAAAACTGGGCCAGACCGACATGTTGTCCAACTGCCCCGGGTCCATTGATCCGTCCACCCATTGTAGCTTGGTCTCCAATGAACTGCAGTAGCACCCCACGGCTATAAAAAGGTCCAACTGCTCTACGTCCATTGAACAATTTATACGTCATAACACATCCTCATATGATCCCTGTAGTACTACAGTACATAAGACACCTTACTCAACTGAAAAAAGAGCTGGTCTCTAATTCATTTCATTTCAGTTATCCCTTATTATTATGTCAGAAACACGATAGGCATTTCCCTGTGGCTGAGAGTTCCTGGTACAGACCTAGGTGAAAATGTAGTGGACTTAGTATATCAGTTAGCGCAGTAGCGGTTCTGATAAACGGGTCCTTTCACTGGAGCCTAGTACTCTTTAAAAGGGCTTTCACAGTAGCCTGAGGAATACGTCAGTGTTTATCAGAAAGGCATTCCGTATCTGCAGTTCTAAGTCCTCAGCACAAATGCATTGGCAGTGGAAAATGCTGCAAAATTAAAGTCAACACATTATGGCACAAAAGCAATGACAAAGGAGAAATTAAAGTCATAACATTTACAGTGCCTTTTTTGAATTAGGACATAAACAAGCTGCAGCACACAGCCACTCAGCATGCCCAGAGAAGCAATGTTAGCATTTTAATCTGCTACATCTACAGTAGACCAAGCTGTATCTGTACATCTATGTGACCTCTCTGCACTTTGAGTTTAATAGTAGGAGGTTGCTGTGTCTAAATATTTCTTAATACACTAATAATTTGAGTCTGGAAATACTGTATGTGTTCTTAATACTTTCATTTCCGTCTTGATCTTTGTCTGTCCTCCACAGCAAACCGTGTGCGGCTTTGACCTGCTCCGAGCAATCGGACACTCTTACGTGTGTGACGTCAACGGCTTCAGTTTCGTTAAGAACTCCATGAAGTACTACGACGACTGTGCCAAGATCCTGGGGTGAGATTTACAACACAAGACAGTGCAGTTCACTTCTACACAGACACTCTTCTGCCATTAAACTGAAGATGGAGTACAGTATGCTGTACAAAGAGCTCTCAAACAATTGAAATAGCTTTAATGTATCGGCAAATCCACATAAGATTTTAAAAAAGCCCATCTGTTTTGGCCATGACTGCCTGGCTGCAACATTTTGCCTTTCTAAATAAATCAACTCTTATTTGAACTTGTTTTCAAGAGGGCCTTAGATTCTTCATCTCCAGTTTGTTATCTTTATGACTACCTATTATTGCCTATAATTGTCTATATTGTTCCCACCTTAAACAGTGTTCATGTCAGGAATAACACTGCAGACCTCTAAAGCTACTATTTTGCGCTCTTCTGTCATTATTTAGCAGTTTGGCCTCATTGGCACGGTGTAGCGGGCAGGAAGTGTGTCTCTGGGATAAAAGGCATACTAAGCTCATTACATCTGGCCAATCCAGGAAGTTATGTACCTTGCAGAGTAGGAAGAAAGGAGCCAAATGTCATCTGCTAATCCCTGGCTTCTGGCCCTCAAGACCATTACACAATTGCAACTGAGGTTTTGTTCAGGAATTATTCATTAAGCAAAGTTAGCTGTGAGTGTGCGCGACATACAGTATGTGTTGTGGTATTCCCAGACATATTACATTTTTCTGTGAGTTTGCCTGCATCACTTTGCCTGCATACTGCTGAGTAACCCGTCCATATTTTTGATTGTGGTTGTGTTTGTGTTAATAAATGACATGTGTGTGTGTGTTCTTAGGAACATTGTGATGCGGGAGTTGGCCCCCCAGTTCCAGATCCCCTGGTCCATCCCCACCGAGGCAGAAGACATCCCCATTGTCCCCACCACCTCAGGCACCATGTGAGTAACACACACACACACACACACACACACACACACACACACACACACACACACACACACACACACACACACACACACACACACACACACACACACACACACACACTGTAGAACATGTGGCTGTTCAGCTGTACAAACAAAATTTCACATTTTCACCTCGGCATGCAATTTCACACCAAGATGAGTATGCGCTGTAACTGCGTTTTTTTTGTTGCAAATTCACTCATCCTCACATTTTTTCTTGAAAGCAGAAGACCCTATTTGTTTACCATGCATCTATCTATTGTATTATGAATACAGGCTTTTACTAGTAAATACGCATGCACGCACGCTCGCACGCTCGCACACATAAATACAGTTTCTAATCACTTTGACGTGTTCAGGATGGAGCTGCGATGTGTCATCGCGATTATCCGGCATGGCGATCGCACCCCTAAACAGAAAATGAAGATGGAGGTCCGCAATCCCATGTAAGTCATCTATCAGCAAGGCAAAAAGAGCAGTCACAAACTCAAATTCAAAAAGCATCCAACAAATGTTCCATCTGTTTGTGCTTGTTCATTAAAACCTTATTGACCTTATTAAGACCTTATGCCTGTCCATGAAGGCTCCTCATTGAAGTTTGTGTTCTTCCTCAGGTTCTTTCAACTGTTTGATAAGTACGGGGGCTACAAGACGGGCAAGCTAAAACTGAAGAAACCAAAACAACTTCAGGTGAGCCTAACTCAGTCTCAAGCAATGCTAAATGACGCTAGACTGTGGAGCACATTCTTCTCGAAATGTTTCACATTGTGTACCCTTGTTCCGTTCATTTGCATAGCGGTTGTCAAGGTCGCCTTGCAAGGCAATGGGAGAATGAGGTTCAGTGATTTTCTCAAGGACACAGACCCATTTAAGAGAAGGTGGCGTTAAAACAATGACTCATTGGTTACTAAGCAACTGACCTACCTCTCAACCACTAACACTCCTATTCTGTCACATGACGTCATCGAGTCAAAACAGTCACCCTTTGGTTGCTAGGAGACTCGTATACCTCCTTTACCACTGTCACCCCATCCTGTGACATGATGTCATTGGGTCATGCGTCACAGGCAAACTGAGCTTGCATTCATCTGGCCTCAGGGGTGTAGACCACTGCACATACTACAACACAGTAGGTTAGTGAGCTACTGCAGCGTCATTTGGACCATATATGCATTGTGCACATTTTCAATGAGTAACATGTTATCTCATTATACTGCTTTGTGCATAAAGCCAGTAAAGGTTTTCTATTATAATGTTCGAATAATTTATTGTGTGCTTCAATATCTGCGCTTTAAAGGAGAAGTCCACTTTTTTGAACATCAAAGCCATTTTCTGAGTTGTCTGCAATGTTTTAGAGTCCACCTCACCGTTTATTTGATGTTTGCTGCAGTCTCTGTTATTTGGCTTATTTGGATTTGATCTCAACCAGCTTTAGAATGGCCGTCTATGGGCACCTGCAACTCTGTTCTTAAAATCACCTTTAACATTTGTTTTCAAGAATATGCAACTCACCAAGTGTTCAGCAGTATTCACTGGTGTTCCTTAACAGTTTTTGTAGCGAAATATGGCATCTGTCGTGTTTTATGTGTGTTTTATGTTGCAATTTGTAAATTAAGTTTCACTTTCACTTTCACTTTCTTTCACAAAATGGCAAATAAAAAATGACAAAAGCCACAGAGTTGCAGGTGCTCATAGACGGCCATTCTAAAGCTGGTTGAGATCAAATCCAAATCAGCCAAATAACAGAGAGTGCAGCAAACATGAAATAAACGGTGAGGGGGACTCTAAAACATTGCAGACCACTCAGAAAATTGCCTTAATGTTCAAAAAAGTGGAATTCTCCTTTAACAGTTGTAAGCGGATTAGTTTTTATAGTGTTTGTAGTTATGTTGGGTAAGGAAAGATGAATACGGCGCAAAACAATTACCTGACTTGGGCACATACAGTATTAATGGTAGACCCCCTTCGGAATATGGTTTGCAATAGAGTAGAGTAGTAGAGTTAATTTTTATTTTGAAGGAAATAAAGGTGTCTAGGGGCTTAAACATAATCCAACTTGCGTAAATTGAGAAATACATTGCAAGACAATACAAGATACACCTAATATACACTGTGAGACATTCAACCAGCCAAAAGGAAAAAAAGTGAAGAAGGAAAATGGCCTATTGTCACGAAGCACTAGTCTGCTAAACAGTACATTAATGCCTCATGATCGGAACCAGAGACAGACTTGTGACGCAAATGCATGTCCTCTTCTCTTAACTCTCTGGTCTTTTTTTTCCCATTAGAGCTGAAAGTAATGCCATAGTCTCCCCTGATGGAGCACACTTTAGCATTGACAGTGACGTGGCATTTTCACTCAGTCAAGTACACAGTCCAGTGCTCTGGTCTGCATTCCCTGGCGATGCCAGCGCTGTCTGGTCAAAAGCGTCATGTGCCAAAATGTCATCAGATGTCGCAGAACAGGAAGAAAGAGGGAGACACACACACACACACACACACACACACACACACACACACACACACACACACACACACACACACACACACACACACACACACACACACAGACGTACAGTAGATCTTAAGAAGCTTAAGTACTGTTGATGAAGTCCAGGTGACCCTTTTGTTCAGTGCTTTTAGCGGTCGGTTAATGTGCATCATTCTCTCATGCTGTAAAACATGAACACTAAAAACAACCCTGATTGTTTTTAACGGTGGATCAGTTGTGTAGTAGCAACAGAGGGGACTGGATTTACTATATGGGCTGTGAGAAGTGCATGTGAATGTGCTTCATGTGTTTTGAAACTGTGTGTGTGTGTGTGACTCGGTATGTGAATTTAGCTCCATTTTCTGTATGTGCAAACTGCTTGAATTTGTGATGGTATGATTTGGGCGATGATACTCAGGAAAGGTGACTAGGTGAGTCTTGTTTGTGGTTTACAGGAAGTGTTGGACATCACACGGCTGCTGCTGATGGATCTGCATCAGCCGACCGACTCTGAGGTGGAGGAGAAGAAATCCAAACTGGAACAGCTGAAGACCGTGCTGGAGATGTGAGTACGGAGGGGACAAGGAAAAACACACACATGCACACGTGCGCACACACACACACACACACACACACACACACACACACACACAGACACACACGTACACACCGTTGCCTGGTGAGAGGAAAGGGACATTACATTACATTACATTACATTACATTACATTGCATTTGGCAGACGCTTTATAACCAAAGCGACTTTCAAAAGAGGACAAAATCAAGCCAACATCACAAGCAAATACAAAGTGCACAGGAGATATACAGAACAACAAGTGCAGCGAGTAACTAACGAGTACACACACACACAAACACACACACACAAACTAAACTAAACTAAACATCATATCAGGAGTCTGCCCTATGGCATGGCCAGCTCAAGCATTAGTCTAGTAGATTTTCTCGAAAGAGGAAGGTCTTTAGTTGTTTCTTGAAGGCTGCAAGAGATGTGCTTAGTCTTGCTGCCTTTGGGAGACCGTTCCACCACTTGGGTACAACAATGGAGAACAATCTTGACTGGGAGTACGTAGAGCGACTGGATGGCAGAGCCAGACGGCTTGTGCTGGATGAGCGCAGTTCTCTTCCAGTAACATAAGGTGTTAGTAGGTCCTTTGGGACATGGCATGAAGACCATGCTGTTGAATGTGAAGAACACCCAGGAAAAGGTGCAGGACAAAAGCTGACGGTCATTGTAGAGTGAGGAGTCGGTACTCTTAAAATCCCTTTTTTGTTTTTCATTCCATGTCAGGAAAGGATGATGTTTTGACTGTTGAGAATCTGATTAAGACAACACTCGAAACGTCATCCTATCCTGCCTTGGAATAAAAAAAACTAAGAAAAAAGGATTTGAAGTGTGTCGCCTCCTCACTCTAAAATGACAGTGAAGACCATGCTGGGTATAAACCTACTGCAAACGTACACGTATATCTGTATATACTCTGTCCCTACCGCTCGTGGTCGCCCTTAACACACACTTTTGGGGGTATGCACATGAGCAAGTAGTGTGTGTGTGTCCCAGGGTTTTTGAGAGTGAATTTTAAAATCCCTTCAAAATCACCCTTGGATCAGAGTGAGGGTGGGATCCCCACTATGAACCGAGTGGAAGATGGAATGACCTGCGAGTGTGGAGATGTAGAAGCCAGCCTCTGATGAAGTCGCAGAAGGGAAGGGGAGACGATCCATTCATTTATTGTCATTGCCCAAGAGCTAGGAAATAATGTTTGGCTCATCAACAACACTGCATAGTTTGAGATGTTAAGTAGTATTGATGTTCAGTAGCTCCGGGCCTTTGTGTCTGTGCATGCTGCCAGCCAGAATCTTGCACAGCTGATCACTCTGTGCTCTTGGGAGGGGAAGGGGGGGAGAGAGGGGGGAAAACGGAAGGGAGTGGGTGGTGGTGGTGGTGGTGCGTTGCTGGAGAGAGTAAAGTGGGACACAGTGTATTTCACACACACACACACACACACACACACACACACACACACACACACACACACACACACACACACACACACACACACACACACACACAGTACACACACATACACACACACACACAGTACACACACTTGCAGACAGATATGCACTTTTTCCCCTGCCAGAGACACTCTGGAGCCTTATTGTGTTGGAGGTGTATTGTGTTAAAAAAGGAACCCTCCGGCTCAGAGAAAAGCCTTTAGGTGCGCTGGAGATAAGCCCTTAATACAGACGACTAATAGACCACCATATTGGAAAACGCCACTTACACCAATCCCTTTGAATCCATTCTTGGCCATTATTCTCTGCATCTCTGCATCTTCTTCCTTGGGTTACCCTGTGGTGTCAGCATAAAAAAGTTTCAGAACAGCATATTATTGCACTGGAAATCTTTTTTTGCTCCCCTTAGTGCTACTAAAAATGAAATAACTCTGTAAAAAGAGAAGAGCAAGCCAAACTATCAGTTTTCTATTGAATGAGCAATATCACACTTTCTCTGTTGGTCATTTTAGAAAAAAGTTTGCTAGAACTTTGTTAGCTTAGATTTGTACATATCCACTCTCTTTTAATAAAAAATGCATTTAGTTGAGCTGTAAGAAAAGTGGACTTCTGCCTTGAGCTTGAAGGAAGTTTTACTCCTCAGAAGCTTCATGAGATGTAGTTGAGTGGTGTAAAGGTTATGCTTGTAATTATAGTAAACCTATTCTTTCAGCAACTGGGCTTCTTTTTTGCCCTTGGAAGACATTCCGCTCCTCATCCCCGAAGCTGCATCTTTCAAGCTGAATGAATACGTTCAGTGGCCAAGGACATTGCTGAATGGACGGGGGCCCTTTCTTGTTGTCTGGCCCAGCGGCCCATTGAGTCATAATCGGTCCCTGTCAGCGGCTCACAGCTCTTTGGATAGCATGAGCCGATGGAATGAGAGCCTTCCCAGACATATGGCCTCGTTCTGCAGATGGGCCTGCCGGATGCGCTCATTCACTCTTTGCTGAAAATACTCAACTACATCATAGCAACATTGCTATGACATTACCATGAACCTTAAGTAACAGATCAAGACCTATTCATCACAATTTGCAGAGGCTCTATGCTAAGGGCTTATGGACTTGCGTGTACTTTGCTTCTCCTCTGTAGTACATTATGGGACGATGTTGTAGATCTGTTTGCTCCTCAGCATACAGTATATGCCAGCAGGGTAATGCCCTCACGTAGTGCCCCACTACCTATGAAGATCATCCACTAGTAGAAGTGCTACCACACACACCCCACGCACACACGCACACGCATACACTCCTCCAGTTGTTTTGGCATATCACGATGGCTGTGTGCCTGGAGCTGTCAGCTTTATGGCTGGCACGTGGTGCGACGTGAGCTGCGAAGGTGAACTACTATGACGGAGGACGATGCAATACACACACACACACACACACACACACACACACACACACACACACACACACACACACACACACACACACACACACACACACACACACACACACACACACACACAGCAGACACACAGCAGACGTACAGTAGATCTTAAGAAGTACTGTTGATGAAGTCCAGGTGACCCTTTTGTTCAGTGCTTTTAGCGGTCGGTTAATGTGCATCATTCTCTCATGCTGTAAAACATGAACACTAAAAACAACCCTGATTGTTTTTAACGGTGGATCAGTTGTGTAGTAGCAACAGAGGGGACTGGATTTACTATATGGGCGACGTGAGCTGCGAAGGTGAACTACTATGACGGAGGACGATGCTGAACTACTATGACGGAGGACGACGAACTGTACACCTACGCGGACACACACAGACACACAGAACACTCATTTAAAAACACACCAACTTGCTCCCTCACATTGAAATACACGCAGACACATACAATACATGAACACGTTTGAATATTTTGGTTTACAGTAATGGCGACTTGCTTGAATTTCATTGTATGCCGCTTCATCAAAGAATATTTTACAGTAACAGGCCCTGGAAAAGCACCACCAATGTGTAGCAGCATTCACCTGGGTGATGCACTACATGCTGTAGCTGCATTCATTTACCAGAATGTTTCCAACACCTCATCAATCTTTTGCTCATAGTTTACATGATCATATTTTCAATTGAAAATTAGAATGGGATGTATCCGAAAATGACAATGTAATCTTAGTAAAAACATATTTGAATGAGTCTCACTGATTTGGCATTTGCATGTTATTCATCTCCAAAATGTGTGTTGTTTTGCAGGTATGGCCATTTCTCTGGGATAAATAGGAAAGTCCAGCTGACTTATCTACCACATGGGCAACCCAAGACCTCCAGCGAAGAAGAAGGTATGACCATTAGCCCATTAAAGTAGAAATCTGCAACTTGTCATATTAATTTGTCATATTACCTTGAACTGTCACGGGATTCCTAAGCTAGTACATGAAATAGCCCATTACGGAAAAAGACAAGTTCTCTAATTCCAGCCAAAGTCTGTAGTCTTGTTTACAAAATTTCAGCACTCCCTTGGTAAGATGGGCGGGGGTGTGGGGGTGTAGTTCCCCAATCACACAACTTGACTGCCATTGGTGTGGATCGGACATGAAGTTAAATATTTCTTTATTTTTCGGCTAAATTGGGAATTATGTGCATTTAGCGACTGTGGTTTTCAACTTTGGGTGTTTTGAAAATGCATGTACAACTTCTAAAATCCCAGAATGGAGGCTTTACCTACAGTATGTCAACAGGAAAATGTGCAGACGGCAGCTTTAACTCAGCTGATATGAGAAATGGCCTTGAAGCTCATTGCAGCTTGCAGCACACAGTAGTTATGAAGAATGCTGGAAGAACTCTTGGCATGTTTTTTCAATGCAATGCTAGAAATGCACTGATCTACCAGTATGGCCCCAGGGGTAGTGGACCTTACATTAATATTTTGTTGTCATAGCATCATTATTGCCACTGACATTTGTGTGTGTGTGTGTGTGTGTGTGTGTGTGTGTGTGTGTGTGTGTGTGTGTGTGTGTGTGTGTGTGTGTGTGTGTGTGTGTGTGTATAGACTGTCGTAAGGAGGAGGCGTCTCTGCTGCTGGTGTTGAAGTGGGGAGGGGAGCTGACCCCAGCAGGCCGTGTACAGGCAGAGGAGCTGGGCAGAGCCTTCAGGTGCATGTACCCTGGAGGACAGGGTGAGGCACACACACACACACACACACACACACACACACACACACACACACACACACACACACACACACATTCTTGTTTTTGCATCGTTGTGAGGACCTTCCATTGACTTCCATTTGATCGTGCCCTGACCAAAACAACCCCTAACCCTAACCTGTCAGCAAGCAAATGTTTTTGCCACCACCACCAACAACACAACTGGGAAAAACCTGTTAAATGGCTGTGAGGACCGATCAAAATGTCCTTACAACCACAAATGTCCTCACAGCAAAGGTGAAATGTTAAGTTGTAGTCTTCACAATGGTGGGCACACACACACACACACACACACACACACACACACACACACACACACACACACACACACACAGTCAGTGACACTACGACATTACACACACACACACACACACACACACACACACCGCGGAGAGCCTGGGAATAGTGGAAATAGTGGAGATTGTAGGTCAGGGTAAGGCCTTATAATTGGGAGGGAAAGTGGAAAACAGCGATCCTAGCGGTTACGTTCCAAACACCAGAGTGATCCTATTGAAACTCCCATAGACGAGTTTTTAAAAAAATCCCACAAAGATATGATTAGGAACTATAACACCAGACACATTTTTCAGCGTACACAATAGGATGAACTACTACCTGTGAAAATCTTAAGTCATTTTTTGCCCTTTTAAGAAAAATAGAAATTGTGCAAATCTGGTCGGAAACGGACTACAGCTCCCAGCATGCTGTGCTTCGCGCCTCGTTGACAACACAGAGAAACAAATGAACGCGAATGAACGCAAGTTCTTCGCATATCTTCACATTCTTGTAATCCTGTGAGTTCCACATTGTCTTCTTATTACACATATATACACGCGATCATTTTGGTTTGGTTTTAACTTCTCTAGTAGATATGATGGCTTCTGTAGTGACGAGTAACCACCTCTCTGGCTCATGTTTGGCTATGCTAATTTGGCTATGCTAATTACATGGAGTAAACACGTCACACATGCCAGTCAGTGTAGTTCTGTATTAGCTTTTTAAAGAATATTAAAATCAGTTCAGATCAGTGAAAAAACGAACTTTTTACCACCTGATTCGATAAAACGGGCCAACATGCCTATAATATGACTGCCACTACTTCTACTTCGTCGTCAGGGCCGAGATGTAATTTTTCAAAGAAAAAACCCATTCATTTGTTGCAGGGGCTTGGAACGTTGCCAGCAGGGGGCGATGAGATTACTTTCCCTCCCAATAGGCCCTCTGGTTTTACAGCACACTACCTCAAGGCTAGGCCCATTTACTACTGTGCGAACTATATTGTACTGCCACACCCTCAATCTATTTTTTGCTCTGGGTACCCAATAACCTCACATGAACCCCTTTTATTAATGCATGTATGGATTACACACTGATGCATACTCAAAGTACAGTCCTCCTAATTACTTCTCTAGTGTTTTTTATTATTACTACAATTATTTCATCATCAGTTTAGGAGAGGATGAATACACAGCCCTACTGCACACAACACTTACAGTATACAGTATAAACATCTGAAAAGTCAATATCGATAATATTTAGAAAAATATTTTTTAAAACATTATCTGTACACCAAACAAATCCTTTATAGCAACCCACCTGTTCTCCATCAGGTTCCTTAAAATATGTCAAGGTTTTGAAGTAAACAGAGTTACAAACAGACCCCCAGGCAACAAGCTGAGCTGTTGATGTAGATGTGGATGCAGCTGAGGCCATTTTTGATGGGAATCTTGTTTGAAATCTGTGTTGTTTGTTGTGGTTGTATGAGGGGATAAGAACCCCACTGAGCTGAAATAGACTGGCAGATTGAGGTTGTTTGCTGTAGCCTTCAGCCCCTTCCACAGCTTAGAGCTCTATATTACTACACGCTTCAAATCTTCTCCATTCAGCAGCATATCAGGCATTTTAATGGTATTTATTAATATCACTAAAAGCAACTCAGCAGGCACTGAGGTTTAGGTGCTTAGGCTTCACTGCTTTTTTGTTTTGTTTTTGTTTGCTCTTTTTGTTTTGTTTATTTGTTTATTGTTGTCTTTTTTCCATTTTTAAGGCTGCTGAATTTGTATGATTACAACATACTTTCTCTCTGGCCTTATTTGGTCTCTTGACCAAAATTATATAGTGTTGCAAGAGCAATTCATTCTTTACATCTTTTACTTTTATTTGCTTTGACTTTGGATCACATTTTGATTTCATCATCCATTTTCTGTCTTTGCCATGCATTTTTCTTTTTTTTCATATTTTTGAACACATTTCTTTTATGTGTTTTTTTTCTTCTCTTTTAATTGTCTTCCTCCCCCCCCTGCCTGGTCTCTGCTGGTGTGTGGTCTTTGGCATTAGACTGTGGCCGAGGGGGACTAGCCTGTGAGTCTCCCTCCGGTAAGATGGGCCTTAGGGCCCAAGCTACGCCACGAATGCAGCCCCTAACATATACTCTAATGGTGCAAGTACAGCATTCTGTGGCCCTAACGACACCCATAATAACTCCCACCACTTACTGTACACGTAACACTGTTTCAATCAGCAAGTTTCAATGTCTGTGGATTAATGACCTGTACCAAGTCCCTGCCAAGGAGTACATCTTAGACTGACCAATAATACTTCTCCTCTCATTTAGTATGGTAAATGGAAACTAGAGATGCACCGGATCCTGATTTTTAGGATCCTGCCGGATACCGGATCCACTGCTTAAGATCCTGCCGGATCCGGAACCGGATACCGGATCCTACAAAAGGGTTGAAACATATAGTTTACTTGCACAAGTGGGCCTTTTTTATTACGTTGGCTCAAACTATTTTTTAGACTCATTGGCTTATTGCCACACTGCCTGCAACGGCCGCTTCCAAAGGGCTTTCACTCCATGCAGTGATTGGGGTTGTGAAAGACTAACTGAAAAGCCTAGGCTAGAGATGCACCAGACCCTGATTTTTAGGTAACATGCCGGATACCAGATCCACTGCTTAAGATCCTGCCGGACTCGGATCCTGTGAAAAACCCTATTATCCTGCCGGATCCGGAACCGGAACCGGAACCGGTGCATCTCTAATGGAAACAGATATTGGGTGTTGACCTGTCAAGCTGCAGCATTCAATATACAAGGTTGTTATTAATAGTACTGTTAGATAGATAGATAGCCTTAATAGTGCTGTTGACACGAGACGTCTGCGTTAGAATTCAATGGAGCACTGTCAAAAACTGCCTGACCTCTGTTGGACCTCGTTCTTTGCTCTGCGGTGATTGGTCAATAAATATTCTAGGGGCCTTAGCCAAAGGTGAATTAGAAGCCTCAAAATTGTATTTGTCCTCAGGTTTTAAAATGAGGTACCATCAAACTGTGTTAGCTGACAATTGGTTGTTCTTCTGTTCATCGGTTAACTGGAGACAGAGCATAGATTGAGACACCAAAAGGATGCCCTTCCACTTGGGAGATAAAGGCGGTAGCTTATTGCACCTAGAAGATAAAGGCAGTAGCCTTATCACAACAGCAAGATACAGAGCGTAGATTACCCTGTCTGGACAGGTTTCTGTACAGATAGTAGTAACTTATCACAATACAGTGAGGAGATACTGACACATCACTCAAAGCCGAAAGGAAATGGATGCCAATTTATGACGACGCCAGCCTGTTTCAGGAAATGCAATGGTTTGCAATTGTATGTTTGCAAATCGGTTTCTGTCATTGTCCCCCTTTATAATTTGGAAAGTAGATATATAGTCGTCTCTCTATGTCCAAATTGTCTGAAGTTTACGGCTGTCACGAGAGGATGTTCCACAATGATCTCAAACAATGGTAGTCTCCAGGGCCGCTCACAGCTTGGCTGTCTCTCAGTGTTATTATGGCTCATACAGCAGGTTTACACCATAAACAAAGAATCAAAATAAAACCCTCTCAAGGCCACGTACCGTGTTTGAATCCAGACAGGCAAATTAAAATGGGGTTTCTGTTTGAATCTTGGATTGAATTTAGTTCCTCTTCCCCTTTCCTCCATTTTTTTCACCAGAAAAACTTATGACTGACTACCACCTAATTTCAGCCGTTTATATGTTCCACTTTTTGCCTCACAAGAGCAGAGTTTAAATTTTTGAGAGTCTAGAGCGAAGTTTTATAGAGTGAAGTCTTGAAGTTCATTTTCTTTGGTGGTGTAATCCTAGCATGTTGAAAAACATGTATTAAATCGCAGTATTACTTTCTTGAGATGTGTTGCCTTCTTCTTTTATTGCTTTTCCGTTTGTAGTACGGTTTATTCTCCCCTCTGCTACAGTACTGTATGTATCCCAGAGTGTCTTCAGACTCATCTCTGCCGTGTGTTTGTCTTTTATTTCATTTCTGTGTGGTGCACGACCACCAGCCCACCCGTGGAGCGTTGTTATTGGAATGCCGTAATGAACCTCTAGCAATGTCTTGGTAATCTTGTTGTGGTGTTCCTAATATGGTTATGATGACATCTCTGCAGCGTGTGACTGTGCACATTTCCGTATGAATGTGTCCCCATCATTTCTTGTTTCTTGCAGTAACTTACTATAAGGAGGAGCTGGAGCACACTGCAGCTTAGACTTTTTCTTTTTTTATTTGGTGCAAAACATTTTGTTGACTGAGGATCTTGTTTTGCATCAATAAAAGATGTTTAAGCTACAGTGTGCTCTAACCCCTGCTTTTGACTGTCTTAAGTTCTGTGTCACCTGACTGCTGGATAATGGTGTGTGTGTGTGTGTGTGTGTGTGTGTGTGTGTGTGTGTGTGTGTGTGTGTGTGTGTGTGTGTGTGTGTGTGTGTGGGTGTGGGTGTGTGTGGGTGTTTGTACGTGTGTTTGTCCATGTGTGGGTGTTTGTACGTGCGTGTGTGTGTGTGTGTGTGTGTGTGTGTGTGTGTGTGTGTGTGTGTGTGTGTGTGTGTGTGTGTGTGTGTGTGTGTGTGTTTGAGTCCCCTCTTAACCTGGTTGTGTGTGCGTGTGCGTGTGCGTGTGCGTGCGCGTGCGCGTGCGCGTGTGTGCTACTGTAGGGGACTACGCTGGCTTCCCTGGATGTGGGCTGCTAAGGCTTCATAGCACCTATCGCCACGACCTGAAGATCTACGCCTCGGACGAGGGCCGCGTGCAGATGACCGCTGCCGCCTTTGCCAAGGTGCCTAGGCCATGTAGTTCACACTATCACACACGCACTCACATAGACTTATACATGCACACACAGTCACACTCTCAAACTTGGGGGGGAATGTGAGGTGCGTAGATCAATGTTAGGTATTCATAGATAATAATAATAATAATATAATAGTACTTTATTTTTACATAGCGCTTTTCAAAATACCCAAAGACGCTTTACAAACCATTTAACACAAAATAAAGACATACAAAGACTCAACAAGACAACAAAAGCAAACTGCAGTGGAAGAGAAATGTCCATGTTGATAGGGAGCTGTAGGCCTATGTGTGAAAGTTATGAAAACCCACGTCGGGGGCAGCAATGGAAATAGGGATAGGAAAATCCTGAGCCTCCTAACGTGGCAGCAAGTTCGGTTTGGGGAAAGCAGCCGAACGAGCAGGTGAAGTTCTGTATCTGACTATCAGCGTATGATGTTGCAACGATTGCTTTTGTTTAGGAGTTAAACTCTTTATTTTCTTGTATGGCCTTGGTGTCGAAGGGTCTGTGGATCTAAATTGTATTGATGACTGTAGTTATACTGTGTTTATCTTTTGTCTAAGCGCTAGATGTATTTCTCCCTGTGTGCTCCTGGTGGCTGTAGGGTCTGCTAATGTAACTTGTATTGATAATTGTAGTTGTACAGCATTTATCTTGTGTCTAAGTGCACAATCTCTTTCTCCCTGTAGGGTCTGCTGGCGCTGGAGGGTGAGCTGACTCCCATCCTGGTGCAGATGGTCAAGAGTGCCAACATGAACGGCCTGCTGGACAACGACATCGACTCCCTGAGCAGCTGCCAACACCGCGTCAAGGGACGCCTCCACGACATCATGCAGAAGGACCAGGAGTTCACAGACGAGGAGTACGACAAGGTAGAGCACCGCACATGTTGTTTAGGCTACCATGTTGTTTAGGCTAGTTAGCATGGATCAAGGGATAGCTATGGAAGCTGTAAGCCAGCCAACACACTTTCCTTCCCTCTAACCTTTGCCGTGGTAGGGGAGGCGCCTACCAGCGGACAGAGTGAGCACTTGTGAGTGATGAAGTTGATGCCTCTGTGTGCTACCAGTAAATTGTAATAGATAGGTATGCATTAATAGCTAGGCTAATTGCTCATGTTAACAACCAGACACTAGCGAGTGGCTGCACTAGTTATGGGGTGGGATAGGGAGTTGTGTTTTGATAAGTTTAGGTGTATCCTGCTGTGGGGCGCTGGTGTGATAAAAGACGCACAAAGAACAGCTTGCGTGCAAGTCACTTCTACAAATGTGAATGGTCAATGGCATCACCCCAGTTGTGTGACCCAGCTGACTGTGGACCTGGGCCAGATTGGAATCAGCAGATTGGCAGCTGCTCTGAGCTGTCTCTGTTCTGCTCTCTCTCTCACTGATTTCATTGGAGAGAAGCGCTTTGTTGAACAAAATGAGTGACGTTTGTGTCTGTTTATATAACAAGTTTGGTCACTGAAAGTTTAAGGTTTTTTGAAGGGGGTTATAAGGTGTGGAGTACTATAGTGGTGCTCTGGCTCTTAGATGGTCATGGATTGCCATAGAAACAGCAAGATACTTCAGTCTAGAGTCACTGCAGGGCCACTGTCCCTGTTGGCCTCTCCGCTGCAAGGATAATGTACAGTGGGATTGCACCTCGGACATGCTGGACTCCACTTTTAGTCATTGTGAGAGAGTCCAGACATGGCTCCCGTTTATGAGGATACTCGTAAAGCTCTGAGTTTCTAAACAATTCCCTGTGAAGATTCCCATTCATTCAGGTCATAGGCGTCAACGGAGCCACATTGTGAGCAACTAGTATGGATATCTTGCCCTTATGAAGGCCAATATGTCTGCAACATGTAGGCCCATGTTTTAAAAAAGATATGCCATGTTAAATTGAAGGGTTTTTTATATTTTTATCAAAGCTCAGAGTGCCTCGACTTTTTCCTATCTATTTTGGTCAGGATGTCTCTTTGTATTGAGAATATTTCACCACTCACTCAAAACGATTCTCCAGTGCCTAGCTGACAGTGAACCCTGAAACCGAAGAAGGTGTAACGTCTTACAGTTGCAAAATAAAATAAAAATAAATCCGGTTTCTTGCAATAGCCATGTTCTTTCTTTGCTTAATTGTCCTGCTATTGTCTGTAAGCTAAGGTCAACATTTCTAGAGCGTAGAGGGGTGGACAACATCAGTGGAGCTGCCAGTGTGTGTCTGACTGAGCACTAGTGTCTGGGAATAGTAATTACTCTCTGCCAACGTTCTTATTTGATCAGACTGGATGCTAATTAGCTTTAATGGGGACAGTGGTGGCTTTATTTTAAGCCCATTTGTCCTAGACTGTGATAACCATGTTTAAACTTGTCTGTCTCTATTTTTTTCCCCAGATCCCTTTCATTGAGCTTTTTGTAGATCTAATGGGGCTAATAGATGGGTTTTGTTTGCTCTTTGCATTTTTCTTTGTTTCATCTACTGTTTTGGGATTCTTGTTTGAGGTATTGTATACAGACATATTTGGATGGTTTAGTGTGTAGACAGACATGGGGAATGTATGTGTCACTGAAAACGTATTGTGTGCATGTGTGCGTGCGTGCGTGTATGTTTCTGTGCCCCTGTTGTAGTTGGCACAGCCCACGGCCAGCTGCTCTCTCGTCAACTCCATGAAGGCGGTGGGCAACCCGGTGTCCACGTGTGACAAAGTCTACGCCCTCATCCAGAGCCTCACCTCGCAGATACGCAAGAGGATGGAGGATCCCAAGTCAGCAGGTCTGTGCCTACATACGCACATATGCCTGTTAGCTTCGATGATGGTTACCTTCTCATTCAATTTACGCCATACTGTATACCCTACACACAGGTGACCTTTCATTAAACATTATGCTGAGTTGACCTTGCCATAGAAATATAAATCTGATGAAATAACTCTGCTCCCAGTATTAAGAAATTAAGAGTGAGGAAATATATGAAATGGCTGTGTTAGCCGCTGAGAATTAGGCTAATCGTTTGCTGTTGATTGATCTAGTGGCCATGTGGAAATGCAGTCAGTGCACAGCACAGATGGATTCCATTGGAGTCATGTTAGATTGACCTGTAACTGAGGATATGTGTGTTTGCTGGAACTCACGTCTGCCCCCTGCTGTTGACCTGAGGACCAGAGCCAAAGGGAATTGATTTTTGCAGTGATGTGGTCTGCTGCCCTCCTCAGTCTGTGATCAGTAGCTATTCATGTTCCCCATTGACTGCTAATCTGATTGTGATGACCGCAACATGATCATCCATATGTACCTGTTGTGCCGTAGTAGTCCATCCATCTTAGATGATTGATCCAGAATTTCTTTTTGTCATTGCAAGCAACCATCCATCCACTCATCCATCCATTGATTCATCCATTTTCATCCATGCATCCATCCATCCATCCATCAAACTATCCATTCATCCATCCATCAAACTATCCATCCATCCATCCATAATTCCACCCATCGATCCATCCTGAGTGATTGATAAGAGTGTGTTTCAGCTGTGTAGAGCATCTAGTCTGTGACCTGTCTAGATGTGGGTTGTGTTAGTGTTTACTTGTTCACATGATTCCAAGTGTCTGCGCAGTACAAAACAAAAACATGCGAGTAAGTCAGGGGTGTCAAACTCAAATTGACTGAGGGCCAAAATCAAAATCTGGAACGAAGTCTTGGGCCGAACTCAACAATTATTTTACAAAAATGGTCTAAAATTGTGCATGTATGATCTTCATACTCATAGTTAAATTTCACACACACTCTTTCCCATCATATTTGCCAGTTCAAATGTGTCTGCACGTCTTGTGACACAGCGAATTTCATGGTCAAGTTATGTTACACTAAACATTAATGGTGTATGTGGGCCAACTGTAATACACATTTGAAATGATCTTGCGAGACGAATAAAATGGCTCTGCGGGCCAAATTTGACCCCCGGGCCTGAGTTTGACATAAGTGAATTAAGGCTTCAAAAGGCAGGAACAAAGACGCCCGTCTTTTCTATCAGAGTCCACAATCTTGGCAGTGAAACGGGGCCAAGTGCATTCTGTGAGCATCTCGGTCCGGGCAGAAAGAATCTCTTTATTGCATCCGTCACATGGCCCATTTTTCATGTGGGCTGCTGATTAAAAATTCAGATGAATGTAAAGTATGGCAAGTTTGACGTCCTGGGAAGTGTGTGTGTGTGCGTGTGCGTGTGTGTGTGTGTGTGTGTGTGTGTGTGTGTGTGTGTGTGTGTGTGTGTGTGTGTGTGTGTGTGTGTGTGTGTGTGTGTGTGTGTGTGTGTGTGTGTGTGTGTGTGTCCGCGCGTGTGTGTGTCCGCGCGTGTGCGCGTCCGCGCGTGTGAGCATCCGCGCGTGTGCGCTCTGTGCATGAATAACAAATGTGTGAGTGTGCCTGTCAGTGTGTTGTATATTTAGAGTAGAGTATATTAAGTAGCTTGCATAAATACACATAATGCCCACATGAACATTTCAAGATACCATATACAGTATACATATTCACAACAGGCATTAACACAGGTCAAAGTCAAGGGGGAAAAGTGTGTGCTCACGTGCATTGTCTCTCATAGTCTTGTCTCTTATCGTATGTATTGTACATATGCTATGAATGTATAATTGCCATTATACATGTGTGTCGTGAGAAGGCATTCTACAATATTCTGTACTATTGTATTATATGCTGTATTGTACTGTATACCTGCTCTCTGTCTCCCCCTGGCTGCAGAACTGCAGCTGTACCACAGCTAGATGCTGGAGCTGTATTCTGTTCTGTTCTGTTCTGTTCTACTCTACTTTGCTTTATGCAATTCTAATGTATCTGATCTCTGTCCCCTCCCTACTGTACTGTACTCTTTTCTATTTTAAATCTCTGTTCACATCTCTTCTGTCTCATTATAGACCTGCAGCTGGTGCTTATGCCTCCTATTGGATTCTATTTTACTGTACTGTACTCTAGTCTACTCTAATGCTCTCTACACATCTCTGTTGTCTCCTATCAGACCTGCAGCTGTACCACAGTGAGACGCTGGAGTTGATGCTGCAGCGCTGGACCAAGCTGGAGCGCGACTTCCGCATGAAGAGCGGCCGCTACGACATCAGCAAGATCCCCGACATCTACGACTGCATCAAGTACGACGTGCAGCACAACGCCTCGCTGGGCCTGGAGAACACGCTGGAGCTCTTCACCATGTCACGGGCGCTGGCTGACATCGTCATACCACAGGTGACACCACACACTTATACACACACTTATACACACGCTTAAAATCATACACACACACACTCTCACACACACGAACATCTACTGTAATAAAAGTAAAGTACGATGTACATACACACACACACACACACACACACACACACACACACACACACACACACACACACACACACACACACACACACACACACACACACACACACACACACACACACACACACACACACACACACACACACACACACACACACACACACACACACACACACACACACACACACATTCACATGCAATATGTCCACATGGTGACATATACGCCCTCAGTCAGATAATTGTACACCAATCTATGTACTACTGACCTACTCTAAACTCCTTTTCAAAGCTTAAGCTGTATTTTGGCTGTGTTACTTTCTCACTCTCTCACACATAAAAAGTCGCTCACCAAAAATAAAATCTACACATCTAGGTATATACTTCACATGCTGCACAAACATGACCTTAAAATATTGTGTGCATCAGACAGATGGAAGAATGCAACTGCACTCGGAACACCCCACACACACTGGCAGAAAGAAAAATGTACAATATGGACCGTGCACTCCATATCTGTTTTAGCCCCATGTACACATCCCTATCTGCGGAGATAACATCCACCAACACAGATGGGGGCATACAGTGGGCATATAGAGCTGCCCAGGCAGCATGCTGCATTCTCCCCCAGATATCCTTATCAGTAATGAGCACACAACCTGCCAAAACAAGCCTCTGCCAACAGTGATCACAGATCATGCACAGCGCTAACATTGCCTTTGGTCTGTGTGCGGGCGCGTGTCTGTGTGAACGTGTGCATCAATGTGTATGTGTGTCTTTGTGTGTCTGCGTGTGTGTGTGTCTTTGTGTGTCTGTGTCTGTGCGTGTCTGTGCGAATGCCTGTGTGTGTGTGTGTGTGTGTGTGTGTGTGTGTGTGTGTGTGTGTGTGTGTGTGCTGTCTGTGTGCTGTGTGTGTGTGTGCTGTCTGTGTGTGTGTGCGTGTGTGCGTGTGTGCGTGTGTGCGTGTGTGCGTGTGTGCGTGCGTGCGTGCGTGCGTGCGTGCGTGCGTGCGTGTGTGTGTGTTTATAGGAGTATGGCATCAACAAAGTGGAGAAGCTGGACATAGCGTATGCCTACTGCCTCCCCCTGGTCAAGAAGATACAGCTGGACCTGCAGAGGACACACGAAGACGAGTCCGTCAATAAGCTACACCCTCTGTAAGTCTGAGAGAGAGAGCGAGAGAGAGAGAAAGAGAGAGACTGGAGTCTCATTCCATGCAGGTTAGAGCTGTGTGTGTGTGTGTCTATAATCTACGTACATGTGTGTGTGCACATTTATCTAAGCTGAGTTTTAGGAATGTCTGCGGATAGATTTTTTTTTGGGGGGATGGTGATGTTTCATTGTACATTTAGGTGTTGTGGTGTCTCTGAGTGTGTGCGCATTTACTTAACTTGAGTGCAGGGCTTGACATTGGCATCTGCCAATCGGCCAAATGCAGTTAAAACTTGGCTGTGGCTAAGCAGTAATAATTTCAGTGTCACCAGCCACTTTGGGAGCTCACTCTTCCTAATGACAGTAGCGTACAATGACAGTAGCGTACATATTCTGTGGTTTGTCCCCTGTGATGTGCATCCGTTGGTTGTATTTCAGTTCTAGAAAAAAATAATCTACTCAGATTCTATATGTCTGATGTGATGGCCATATAGAAAGCAAGACATGTTAATAGCTCTTATCATCTTGCTTTCACACTCAGCTAGATGTTTCATGTTGACAAAAACTAAACTGTTGCTAGTAGAAAGGCTGAATGGCTAGTGACTGAAGGAAAATCACCAGCCTCAGCAGCGACTGGACAAAAAGCCCTGGTTCAGTGTGAGGGGGGTTGGGGTGTGTGATCATAACATAAAATAAATGTATGTGTATGCTGTCTGTCTGGTCTGTCAGGTACTCCAGAGGGGTCCTATCTCCGGGGAGGCATGTGCGGACACGCCTGTACTTCACCAGTGAGAGCCACGTCCACTCTCTACTCAGCATCTTCCGCTTTGGAGGCCTGCTGGACGTAAGTGGAATGGACTGAGAGGGAGTGAGAGACGGATTACAATAATAAGTAAAGTGCACAGAGAGGAAGGTTTCTGAAACCTTGACCTTTTTCTACTACAGTGCTTTTTCAATACAGTGCTTATGCTCTATTTAATCTGTACTGATTTTCAGTTGTAATACTACCTGTAGCTTGACAGAATCAAAGGTCAACATTCTTGCAGAAAATTTTGGATCTTGACTTTTGACTTTTGGAAGCCCCTGTGAGAGATGTTTGTTTTCTTGTTGTAACTTGCTGACTCGAAAGTTCAATGCACTTTTACTGTTTTCTGGCCGACCACAACAAGGAGCAAACTAAGGAGCTTAACTGCGAACCACCCGCGTTCATACCAGGCTCTGAACTTTTCACGGCGCACAGGGAAAAAAGTATTTTTCGGTTTCCATCGGTTTCGGTGCGGGAATGGGAACGGGCACCGGCACGGTTCTCTGTCGGCCTGAACAAAACTTTTGTTGTTTTTGTTTGTTTGTTGGTGTGTTTGTTCAGGAGGAGAATGACCAGCAGTGGAAGAGAGCGATGGACTACCTGAGTGCCGTGTCTGAGCTCAACTACATGACACAGATCGTCATCATGCTTTATGAGGACAACAACAAGGTGTGTGTGTGTCTGTGTGTGTGAACACGTGTGTGTGTGTGTGTGTGTGTGTGCGTGTGTGTCTGTGTCTGTGTATGCCTGTGTGTGTCTGTGCATTTGTCTGTGTATGTGTCTGTGTACATACTGACCCTGATGATCAGCTGATTGCATTTTAAAATAGTTCTCAAAGGTCAGTAGACATTATAACCCCAGCAATTACCCTGCAAGCCAGTCATGACCCATCCACAGTGAGGTCTGGACAATGAAAATAATAAATGAATCAAAATAATTATTCTACTTGATGTGATTAGACTAGGAGTTTCTGAAACTATACTGTATTCTTTATTTACTGTTAGGAGTCACAAATTAGAAATGTCTGGGCCTAACAAATCAAGTCAGAAGCAAGCGGCCTGAGCCCAAAACGAAGGTTATGTATATAACCACGGTTCTATGAGTTCCGGATGACCGCCAGAGGCGGTGCTTACAGCACATGGATATCCATGCACGTCAGTGCAGGTCGAGTACTTAGTAACAACAAATTCACTTGTGACCTGGGTGACGTCACCCGGTGACCCCGGGGTCGGGGTCAAAAGAGCAACGCACCCAGGAAATGTCCTCTTGGCAAAATTTCTCGTGTACACTCCGAGTGACAGCCAAGCTCTGGCGGTCATCCGGAACTCATAGAACCGTGGTTATATACATAACCTTCGTTCTATATCGTTCCTCCTGACCGCCAGAGGCGGTGCTTACAGCACATGGATGACCAATACCAACAAAGTCATGAGGAGTGCCCAACCGTCGTCAGTGCTACTGAGACGGACCTGAAGCCACCGCAGTCGCCACAGGATAATGTGGGACGACATCAAGACAACAAAACCTGGTGAAGGCGCAGCCGGATGCCCAGGAGGCCGCACTGCACACGCCTTCACACGTACCATAGGCCACATGCGAGCCAGTGCAACCTGGTCTAAAGGGCCCACGGGCTGCCAAAGTGAGAACCACAGGGGCAGCGCCAACCTGGTGGGGAAGCAAAAGGTTCATCCGCACCACCCTGTAGCCGTACCAGACGGCCCGGTACCACCTCCGGGTCCAGCCTCCATGGATGAGGCGGAACACAGGAAAAGAAGGTCAGCAACAGAGTCCTGTACGACGTTCGCAAGTGTACACCATGACCATGACGAGTGTCACCACCACGGACAAAGGCAAAGTAAGCAGCTGGAGACAATGCAGAACAGTCTGCGGCAGTGGGACATGGCGTAGTCAAGACCATGTACGCATACCTCAAGAAGCCACAGCAAGGGAAGGCCGAGGGAAACGATGCAGGATGCCGGGGTCGGCACACACACACACCAATACCTGGAAGGAGCATAGCGCCAGGAAGGAGCACTTCCGCGTCCAATGCCGGCAAGCACGTAGGATGCCAGCAGCAGGAGACCTTGAGACGGCGGTCCAGGAGGCCGCAAGTCGAGAACGGGGCAAAGCCCACGCCATGACGGGAACGGCAACATAAGTGCAATAAAACCACATGTAAGGAACCGCAGCGCCCAGAAGGCTACACCACAGTGCAGCAAGTGGACGGACCAAAGGGGCGTCCAGGGATCGCTGGCAGCAAGCAGAGGGCCTCCCAGCATGGCTCAGACAGGGGTGCTGCGCAAGCCACAGCAATTACCGTGCCATTGCAGAACCTTGCCCAGTAATCCGGACACATAGGCCTGCAACCAAGAGTCAAAGAGGCAGGCCCGGGCAGGCGGGTCGGCCACAACGGCCCAGGGTGGCCGAGAGACGGCCAACAAGACATGGGGCACCGAGCACCCTGGCGTGCCGCACGCAATGTTGCATCACAACTCCCGCAGACGAACACATCTGCGACGTGACATTGAGGCTGGGGCAGTGTGCCCCCAGGCTCAAGACCTTGCACGCAATGTTGCATCACAACTCCCGCAGACGAACACATCTGCGACGAGACAACGCGGCCGGGCCACAACGGCCCAGGGTGGGCGAGAGACAGCCAACAAGACACGGGGCACCGAGCACCCTTGCGTGCCGCACAACTCCCGCAGACGAACACATCTGCGCCGTGACATTGCAGCCGGGGCAGTGTGCCCCCCGGCTCAACACCTGAACTGGTGAGGCAAGTAGAGCGTCCAGAACCGGGCTAATACCCGGGAAGGAGTCAAGGCCATAGGTGGAGGCCTCCAGTATGCCGGCCAAAGTCTGATCGCCAAACCTGTGCGCAAAGCGCATACGGTCAGCCACATATGTATACGGTCAGCCACAACACACAGAGCCCTGTAGGGGGGCGTTGGTACAGAGGGAGAGGGCCGTCCGCCCGACGAAGACAGTCAGGCTCTCCGAAGCCCTGGCAGAGAGTACGCAATCCCCTGGGTAGACACACCAGGAGAGAGGGCAGGGTGGCACGTGCTGCCAAGCAGCAGGTGCAGCCACCGCAATAGAAATGTGCAACAGGCCAGGTGGGAATGGCAACAAGCCAGGCCCAGAGAACCATCATGCCCCTGCAGCCGATAGCAGAACATGGGGCCTAACCATCCACACACCGTAGTAGCAGCCGTAGGGGCGCAGTCACCCACCGGCGCTCGGAAACAGCGAGGAGAGATCACCCACGAGGCGAGCTTAGCGAGACAACGAGGAACAGTCGTCAGAAAAAGGCAAAACATGCAGCAGGGCCGCCCACGTACAGCAACAGAAGCTGTAGTGGCACCATCATCACCCCTGGGGAAAGCGATCCCATGAAAACAGGGAAACATGTAAGGCAACAGAATATGGAGCGGGACCACTCCCACATACATGCCGTAGCCGCAGTGGTGTAGGCACCAAGGGCACCCCCCAGCGAGGCCATGGCGAAGTCACCAAGGGCCTACGGAGGACAACAAGCAGCAGGCTGAAGACAAAGAAAGCAGACAACTGCTTCGGGGCAGGAACGCTCACAAACAGCGGCATCAGCCACAGTGGACCACCAGAGGGCCAAGGGGCGAAACAGCCAAAGGCCCTGCAAGGTCCGAAGGACGATGCGCCAGCCATAGGGCAGTGGGCAAAAGCGGACAATAGGAGGCAGAGCGGAATCACTCGCATATAGCAGCCGCAGCCGAAGTGGCGAGGGCACCAACGGCAACCACAATCAGCCCACGGTGAAGCCGCACACGGCCAAACGGGCCCCAGAGGATGACGCGCAACAGTCCAATGATAATGCAGACAAGCAGAAAATAGGGCACGGAGCGGAACCACTCTCACACAGCAGCAGCAGCCGTAGAGGCGTAGACACAAACGGCACTCCCAAGGAGCCGACAGGCGGGACCGCCCACGGCCAACATGGTAAAGAGTAGCGAGCTACATAGCATGATCTGGAGCGAAGTTACTCCAACAGCGGCAGCAGCCATGACGGCGCGGGTGCCCTGGTGTGCTCAAGAAGCCAACGGGCGAAACCGGCCACTGCCAACCAAAGCCTGGATAACGACTCGTACCAGTCGCAAGGCGATGAATAAAAGCAAGCCAGGCCGCAGGACAGGGAGCTGGACCACTCACTGCAATGCAATCATGCAAACCATGCACATCCGATACTATCACAAAGGTATCAAGGCCCACACATCAGCCTGCAGCAGCCGTCAAGGCGTAAGCGCCGGTGGCATCATCAAGAGGCCCACAGGCGAAACCACCAGCGGCCAAACACCCAGGAGGACGACACTAAACAGTCGTAGGACAGAGATAACAGTAGCCAGAGCGAGATCACTCATGCACAGGACCACCACAACGTACCGCAGCTGCCGTAGCTGCATAAGTGGCGACGGCATCAAGTAGCCTACAGGCGGAAACGCCCAAAGCCAGAACGACACATTAGGACGGTGGTCAACAGCCGTAAGACAACGGAGAGAGGTAGGGAACAGCGGACGAGCGGGAACACTCACGCCGTACAGCCACGCAAGGGCGCAAATTGTGCAAGCATGTAGTGCCACTGTGTAACCTATGCGCACAGAAGAACGGCAGGATGTCTGGACCCCGTCAACACACCATAGCAGGCGCAGTAGCGCACGCGTCGACGGCAGTGGAGCAGCCTACAGGGCGGAAAACACCCATGGCCAGAAAACAACTCAGGGAGGCTACGTGCAAAGGTCTGAAGATCCCGGAGGAGTGTTCAGAACAGAAGGCGTGACGGAACCATCCACATAAAATAGAAATAGCCGCAGTGGTGGGAGCACCAGCGGGATTCACAAGTAGTTCTAGCCTCAGGCGAGATCACCCATGGCCACACAAACCCAAAGGGACGTTGTGGAGCAGACCCCAGACGATGAACAAAGTTGAACACATCGGACAGGGTGTAATCATGCACACACGGTAGAAGCAGCCCTCGTGGCGGAAACGCCATCGGCATGCACAAGTAGTCCCAGCCCCAGGCGAGATCACCCATGGCCAAACAAAACAGTCACCAGACTGGGAACAGAGGTAACGCAGCAGCGCTGTACCAGTTACATCCTGAAACAGGGCATGCCGCCGGTATCGGCGGCAGGCAACCGGCATGGCGGCAACAGAAACCGGCTACGTCGCCGGCATGCGGTGTGCAAGCGAGAACACTGCCACCCTGTGCCCTCCGAGCAGGAGGCTAGAGGAGGGGAGGTAGAACGTCCAACACTCCAAACAGCCAACACCACGTCCACCCTGCGGCGCGCGTCAGGCGGAGGGCCCACACATGGCCCAGCAACACGCAGGCCGCACAGGCCAAGCAGGTTAAACCCCGCCACAGGCGTTCCCAGGAAGGAGGGGCACTCGTGAGGGTCGACATCCATCTCCAGGACCACCCAGCAGTCGGCGCAGCAGTGGGAAAAAACCCAACATGGTAGCCAACATGGAAGTCGGTAGGCAGCCGAGGACACTGGGCTGACAAGCAAACAATGCAATATACACACTAGGGCGAGGGCACCCCAACGGAAGTCAATAAGTAAGCCAGCAGGGAGGCGAGGACACCAGGCAGGCGAGCAAACACTGAGAAAAAACACATAGAAGGGGCGAGAGCACCCCAACGGCAGCCAAAACACATGCGTACACAAGCATACAATGCAAAATATACACCAGGGGTGAGGGCATCCCAATGGTGGTCAGTAAGGAAGTCAGCAGGTAGGCGAGGACACCGCGCTGACAAGTAAGCACAGCAAATACACAACCCAGGGGGCGAGGGCACCCCAATGGCAGCCAAAACACATGCGTGTAAGCACACAATGCAAAATATACACCAGGGGCGAGGGCATCCCAATGGCGGACAGTAAGGAAGTCAGCAGGTAGGCGAGGACACCGCGCTGACAAGTAAGCACAGCAAACGTAATGGAATGTAATGTAAGCACTGCAAATACACAACCCAGGGGGCGAGGGCACCCCAATGGCTGTCAATAATGAAGTCAGCAGTGAGGTGAAGACACTGCGCCGAGAGAACACTGCAAATACACAACACCGGGGCGAGAGCACCCCGAGTGTAGCCAACAAGGCGCCAGCAGACAGGCGAGGACACCAAGCTGACAAGCAAGCAATGACACAAACTGCACATTGCAGTTGGCACTGGGCAGGCGCTGTCCAACCAAAGCGACTCACAGTAGGGAACATAACCACAGCCAACATCACTAGGCTGTACGAAATGCACAGCAATACAAGTGCATGGCAATACACATCACAGGGGCGGAGGCACCCCAATGAGGAGACAAGCAAACAAACGACCAGGCGACAACTGAGTGATTACACAGGCAGTTGGCAGAATATAATAATACCATAATACTAAACATGGTAACAGAATAATAGAACGGTGCGTGGCCCAGTAGGGAGAACACTAGCGTCAAGTGCCCACTAACCATGTAAACAATGGAGCTGGCATGTAGCGGTGCGAGGGCCCTTTGGCGAGAACACCGGGGCAATGCAAATTGTAGATGAACCACCGCCACGCAGACAAGGAAGCCGTAATGTCAAACGAGCACGTAAGTAACGGCAATACTAGAACTTAAAAGAATGCGCCAACGCAAGCCAGCCCGTGGACAGGCACAGGCTGAAGGCGCAAGTACACGTATTACCAAGAAGTTAGCAACGTTGCAACAGTTCAATAGTTGAGCAAGGATCGAACTATAAACTGAGGAGGAGTCGTGCGCCATAACCGCTTATCAAACAAAACCAGCGGGGGAACACTGGAAACAAAGCGAGAATCAATGAAATCTGAATTAAGCAAACGATAGCGGCGCACCAACACCACGCAAACGCCATGGTCTAACAAGCAGTTCAGCCAGCCAAACAGAGAGGCGACGATAACCACAACCGCTTACCAAACAAAACAGCGGCGGGAAACACCGCTGTAAAGTTGGAACCAAGCGGCGACAGAAATAAGATATTAACAACACGGCTTACCTTCAAATGAAATGCCGGTGGAAGCCATCAGCGGCGTGAACACCGCGTCGGGGCGAGGGATACAACAGGTAGCTTAGCTCAACCGAGCGAGGACACTCGGCAATGAGGCAACGCATTACCTCTACGCAAACATGGGATATCTGAGGAAAACGAAGGGGACCAAAGCGCAGTTTCTTGGGGGATGTAAAAACACAGCCCCAATCCCGAGGGTAACGAAACCGACAGGCGCTAGTCCAAAATCCAGTAATGTTACATTTCACAGCAATCGCGACCTGCGATGATACGCGAGAAATGAAAAGAGGTTATTCCTGGGTGCGTTGATCTTTTGACCCCGACCCCGGGGTCACCGGGTGACGTCACCCAGGTCACAAGTGAATTTGTTGTTACTAATACCTCGTTTAAAAAGTCGAGAATCCCAAGAAAGCCGACCTAAAACCTCGGGAAAGTGGGCGTGAAGATTTGGTGACGCAATGTCAGATCGATAATTATCGAGGTTGATCTCAGGCGGAAGTATAGAACAACGAGTTCCCGACCTTGTGTTTTGTATGACGACACACGCATCATCAACATGGCGCCCATGCATGGAACTAGCATGTAAACAGTATCAGAAATGCTAAAATATCATCTTGTAATCACTATCAACAACACCAGTTGATGTCATTCAATTGCAGATGTACATATGTCAGCACTGCTGGTATCTGACTGTTTGATTTAGTCTACTTAAGCTAAAATGATATGTCGTGGGTGTGAAGGCTCAAGGTGAGGTGAAAAAAAGAAAAGAGAACCAAAACAAAACACGCATGAATCCCGATTGTTCCGGGATCAGTGGCGTTCATGCGCCAAACTCCAGAACTCGATTGTCATGTGAGCAGTGTCGTCAGCTGTCTCGAGAGGTCCCGAGCTGGTGAAGGCAACATAAGTACTCGACCTGCACTGACGTGCATGGATATCTATGTGCTGAAAGCACCGCCTCTGGCGGTCAGGAGGAACGATATAGAACGTAGGATTTCTGTAGGCGACCTTCTGATTGAAGTGCATGGGAAGAGGCCCATTCATGCCTATGTCTATGATAACATTGATAGTTGAGTTGTGGTGGTGCTGTGTGCTAATGTTGTGTGCGTGTGTGTGTGTGTGTGTGTGTGCGTGTGTGTGTGTGCGTGTGTGCGTGTGTGTGTGTGTGTGTGTGTGTGTGCGTGTGTGTGTGTGCGTGTGTGCGTGTGTGTGTGTGTGTGTGTGTGTGTATGCAGGACCCCTCGTCTGAGGAGCGTTTCCATGTGGAGCTGCACTTCAGTCCCGGAGTGAAGGTGTGTGAGGAGGAGACTGCACCCATGGGCTTCGGATTTAGGCCTGCATCCAGTGAAGTAAATACACACACACACACACACACACACACACACACACACACACACACACACACACATACAGTTGAGGACGATATTATTAGCCTCCCTCCTGAAATTAGACATTTCTCTTGATTTCTCAGTGAGAATGACCATTATGAACCGTTTCTGTTATTCTGGAAACAAATACACTGATGGAGATAATGTCCAATGAGTTGAATTTGCATTTTTCTATTGTTACAATGAGTTTAAACAAAAAAGGGCAAAAATGACAAGGACAAAATTATTAGCCCCCTGATCATTAATAGTCAATATGACGCCATTTATGAACCAAAACTGACAACAGGCACTTTGATCAGTTGTTACTTAGGTTGGCACATGCCCCACTAGGGATTTTGGCCCATTTATTCACTGCAAAGTGTTCTAGCTGGTCCAAATTGCATGGATGCTGAGCATAGACATTTGCCACAGACTCTCAGTGGGATTGAGGACTGGACTTTGAGCGGGTCATTCCAGTATCATGGTTTTAGTGTCTTTGATGAACCTCTGAACTAATTTAAATGTTTACTTTGGGTTACAATGTTGTTGGATGACCCAGCAGTCCAGATCCAGACCCAGACTCCCTGTGTCTGAGGCTGAATAACAGTCTAAAAACTTGATGCCCCCACAACTGTGTGTAACTGTGGAAACTGCGTGGTCTCATTAGACCAAAGAAGCATTGGACACCTGCCTAGATGATTGTTATTGACCTGGCCTCACCTGGAGTTTTCATTCAAGAAAGACAGCTGTTAGGGCCTGTCATCATATTGGGCTTTGGGGCCATCATCACAGAAGAACCCTTTTACTAAAGGCGGTGCATATCAGAGTGTTATTGAGCTTTGCCTATGAACATTTGAAAGTCAAAAATGAGTTTTGAAAGTCTCTGCTTTCATCTGATGAGATTCAATTGCACCTGCTTTGATGCATGAATTCTGCTTCTGTCAGGTGAAGAAAGGGATAGTCCTTGAAACTTTATAACATGGTTTCCACAATTAAACATNGAGTGCGTTTACATGCAGTTCAGTATCCCGAATATGAGGCATATCCCGGTTATGATCATATTCGGGATAATGTGTTTATATGCGCACAGAACGTTATATCCCAGTCTACATTCTTGGCCGTTATAGAATTCTCTTCAAATGCGTGTAGCCTGGATACCAGCAACAGCGTTCTGTGGGAAGCCCCTGTATTCGGGATAAGGTGTATACATGCGTTAGTATCCCGGCTTCTTTCGGAATACTCCACCTAGCATATCCCGATTTCTCAGTATCCCGAATAATGGCTTATTCGGGATGCTGAAGTGTTTATATGCACGAACGCAAATTCGGGATACATAATATCCCGATCATATTCGGGATACTGAACTGCATGTATACGCACTCATGGTGGTGGAAGCATCATTCTGTGGCAGCCTCAGCCACAGGAAACCTTGTTTGGGTGTACGGCACCATAAAAACAGAAGATTATGAAAGAATGTGGAAGGTGACCATGCAAAATTATGATCATAGAGGAAGCTAAGATCTTCACTGGATCTTTCAATAAGAAAATAACCCAAAACTTTCATCCAAAATTGTTGAAATGTTCTTCAAGGTTACTAAAACCATGATCATGTTGTGGTTCGGATCTCAATCCTTTAGATAGTCTTTGAGGAGTGCTGAAAATGAATGTCCATCCTTAACATCCATGCAATTTGGATCAGGTCAACTATTTGCAATGAAAAATGGCCCAAAATCCCTGGTAGGGCATGTGCCAACATAGTTAACAACTAATGAAAGTGCCTGATGTCAGTTTTGGTTCATAAATGGCACTCTATTGACTATTAATGGTAAGGGGGCTAATAATTTTGTCCTTGCTATTTTTACCCTTTTTTGTTTAAACGCATTGTGAAAATGGAAAAATCCAAATTCAACTCATTGGACATAATCTCCATCAGTGTATTTGTTTCCAGAATAACAGAAACGGTTCATAATGGTCCTTCTCACTGAGAAATCAAGAGAGAAGTCTAATTTCAGGAGGGGGGCTAATAATATCATCCTCAACTGTATGTACAGCTTCATGTAAATCTATACCTCAGGTGTCCCATGAGAACACACACACATGCTCACACACTCACAGATACGGATACACATTATAAATGCACAATGTATATTCATATGTTTACGTATAGTGCACAATAAATGTTCGAGTAGGCCTGCTGTATAATCTTTTTAGTGGAGGTTTTACATTTTCACAGACTGGGTAGATGTACAGTATAAAATATGCAGTATAGGTAGTTTATCACCCAGTGAGCAGACGGAACGTCTTCTGATTGGCTGAGCAGGTGTCCTTTATTCCCCGGTAGCAGGACACCTATGATGTCATGTGGGCGTGCGGGCGTCCAAGTTGCTTCTTTTCTAACTTTCTGGCGAAGTGCCGTTACTAGTTCTATCGCATCTGGTTGTCTAGTCAAGACCGCGTTACTAATTCTATCGCATCTGGTTGTCAAGTCAAAAACCCAGTCGTCAATTCTATTGCATTTGGTTGTCAAGTCACCCCAACATTGCGCACGTCCTTATAGAGGCGCGTCTCACTAGTTTAGGAAGTGGTGCCCATAGCAACGTACCAAGCGCAGTGGTGAATCTACTTTCTCACGAAGCCTTAGATCAACATATTAATAAATTAATACTTAAATGCTGGTAACCGGGTGATAAGCGGAATAGCGGCCTTCGAGGTGTCCCGATATCAAGGGAAAATGGACTTGGCGAAGCGAACAGCCCTTCGGCTGCGCCGTCGGGCTGTTTAGAATGCTCCGCCTCGTCCATTACTTCCCTTGATATCGGGACACCTCGTCGGCCGCTATTCCATACATATGGTTCACATACGCATACTTTTCTGTGGGTATCTACTGGTATGTTTTGTGCGTCTTTGTGTTATGTGTGTATGTTGATATCTATGTTATGTGCATCATTTGTGTGTATGTGCATGTGTACGTGTTCATGTGTATTTGCACATGTGTGTGTTGGCACAGAATGAGCAGAAACAGACGGACCCAGGCAGCCTGGAGAATCTGTCCCGGGACGAACCGGACCGCGCCCTCCCCCTCTCAGACTCCATCTGTACGCAGAGGAGATCGCCCCTCATCCGCAACCGCAAGACAGGCTCCATGGAGGTGAAATAACACACACACACACACACACACACGCACACACACACACTAGGAGCCACATACATGGTACAAAATCCATGGCTCCTACTGTATATTTGCATAGTATACCGTACATGTGTGCAAACAGTAAGTAATAGAAATACCAGCTATCTCAGCTTTTCTCTCCTTTGCCATACTTTGGCTGGATACGCATTAAGTATGTGCTTTTTTGTCGTCTTTATTTTCTACAAACCCCAACTACGGTGAAGTTGGGACGTTTGGTAAAATCAAAATGCTATCATTTTCAAAACATTCAATCTATTCATAAGATGGAGAATAGTGAAAAGACAACACATTAAGTGTTAAAACCAAGAAAAAATATTGTTTTGGGGGACATATGTACTCATTTCTAATTTGATAAATGCAACACGTCTCAAAAGAGTTGGGACGGGTACAATAGTGTCGAATCATGCTACTAACACATTTGTTCAGCCTTTCAGTCTGTCATCACATAGTGATGATGGCAGCAATGGGCCTGCAAATCCATATCATCTCCTCTATATCCTTCCCTATTCAAGCCAAGTGGACACATTACATGTGATCTAAAATAACAGAGCAGCTGTGAAGCCAAGGCTAGAGCTATATTCTAAAACAATACTGCTCATCTGGACCAAGGCCTTGTGCGAGCTCTAGCCACGAGTTTATATGTGTGGTGCTTGTCCGGTGGCCGTATCTTTGTGGTTTATGAGAGTTGTGACTGTTTGAATTCCTTCCCAATGCTATAACCCCTGCTCATCTTTCTGTGTGTGTCTTGAACGTGCCTGTGAGTGTTTATCTATCTTAGTGGGATCACCCATACCCCTCCGCACCTGTCCTCACTGTGACCATATACTACATGTAGTCATGCATGCTTGAACATGCCCATCTATCTATTCGTGGCTTTCATGTATTGGATACTGCATGTGGTTAAGATGGGCTGAGTTGACGTGATGTTTAGCGTAGGCATTAAACTGGATTAACACTGATGATTGAGGACTTGGGTAATTGTTTTTGTTTGTTTTTTTAAGCTAAACGCTACACGGTTACAGTGTGAAATTTGTCCTTTTGTTTTAGGCAGAAATGTAATTACCTCCATCATAAATATGAATGCAGCATGAAATATGTAAATTAATTAATATGATTAATGTGTGTGTGCTCCATGTCCGTGCAGGTCCTCTCTGAGACCTCCTCGTCTAAAGGGGCCAGCTATCGCCTCTTCTCCTCCTGCTCTCGACAGTCCCCTGAGATGAAGCAGAGCGGCTTAGGTGACACACACACACACACACACACACACACACACACACACACACACACACGCGCGCGCGCCAATCTTAAACACACACAAAATCAGACACACACCCAAGCACTTGGTGCCATATCATCTTCTGTCTGGCCACTCTCCAATTGGATTAGATGGGTATCATCTTTCTGATGACTACCCGTTACAGCCTGTCATCAACATAGTGTGTGCATACACACACACACAGACACACATGCACACACACATGCACAGATAGACACACATGCACAGACAGACACGCACACACACACACACAGACACAGACACACGCACACACACAAGCGTGTATGCGCACGCACGCCCGCACACACACCCACACACTTAGGTACACGCACACATGCACATGAAAACACTCACACATACACACACACACACACACACACACACACACACACACACACACACACACACACACACACACACACACACACTAAACATTAAACACCATTAAAAGCCATTGAACATGCATAACCAATTCAGGAAGGAACACTTGACTTCACACCTTTAGACTAGGAGGACTTATTAACCCATTGACGCCGGTTGTTGCGTTACGCAACATTGGCCCTGACGCCGGTTGTTGCAAAACGCAACATTATTGATTTGTCAATATTTTCTAGACGCATGGGAGATGCAATCCACAATATTTTGTTCAAATTCAAAGAGGTGGGTGTTCTCGATTTTTTAAAAGATCATGTGGCAAAAAAAAAGTTTGATTCGTCGACAAAAATGTAAAATGAAATCAACCATGCTCGCTTCTGCAGACGAGGGTTGTTTAGCCATTTCACACAGGTAAACAAAAAAAAAAAGGCTGTGGTTCGCGACACACGCTGTTACAGTGAACGTGATGTTCAGTTGAAAGGTAATGAAGAGATTTTAATCGAGGAAAGGAAATATGATTGAAGACCCTTTAGATAGAGAGCAGGAGTGTGATTTGCCACGGCCGCATGAAGAGGTGGGCGAGTGGCTTCCAAAGAGACAGTCAGCTAGATTTCGCCCCCGACGTTACCAAAAGTTCACTCCGACACTCGGGGCAATTGGTGAAGGTGCCAATATCAGAGGAAGCACGTCCTTTAGATATAGGCCTATTTCAAAATATTTTCACTGAGGAACTATCGGATATGGTGATAGCCTATTGGTGAGGCAGACAACGGTAGACATACGGATTATAGACGCGCGTCCACACATCCAGCTCAAAGTGGAGCCCTGTCTCAAAATAGGATGAAATTGCTCATCGGTCTCTGCATAACGTTTGGAGGAATAAAACGGCCATACTCGCCGGTGGGAGAGCAAGTGGCTGTATTAGACAAATGTCCCCCGATTTATGGCAGAAATGACTGCCTAATAATTATAATAATAATGATTATTATGATTTAGTTATATGCCTAGTCGGCTATTGTAACAGTAGCAATAGCCTAATAGCCTATAATAAATAGCAGCATCAAGCATTATCCTGAAAGCACATGAAACTTTTTTCAATCATTTGATTATGAGATATGATTTTTTAAAGGAATATGTGTTCGTGTTAATGCTGAATGAGCATAATCCCGTGAAAGCAGAGGATTTTACCTTTTAAATGCAATTTGTCCCATGTCCCTATGTGTTCCAGAGGCTGAGATATTTAATTTTTCATAGGAGTTTCCAACCATTTTTTCTTATCTCAAAAAAACCTTAGGCATTGGGGACCTTTTCTAAAAACTGGCTCAGGCGCCAATGGGTTAATGCATCATTGCTACAGTATGTTTTGGGTTCCATGCCATGCAGAACTTGACTTATCACACAGGACGCATCATCACTTAATCATTTCTATCCTCCAGGTCTTCAAGTGGAAGCAGGCCTTTATCGAGTGACCTCTTTATCTGACCTTGACACCCATACCATAGGCACACACACATGCATATAGTAGCAGCAGGTATGGAGGCATATCAGGTACATCAGTGCAGTGCATCAAGTCATGAACCAATCAGTATTGGTTAAGGTGTTTTACAAAGACTAGTAGTTAGGGGTAGCAGTTCAGCTTACGATGTTAGGAGTTGAGAAGAAGAATACAGAGCACTGTAGTAGTTGTAGGAACAAAATGCTGTACATTCGCACAAGTGATAGATATGTTGGTAGTATTAGTAGTATTAGTAGTAGTGGGAGTGTCCTGTCAATCCGATGGCTTTCCTCTGCGACCCTCCTTAATCTAACAGCCATCAATTTTAACACGTAACCCTCAAGCTATACCTGCCATGATGCCATTTCAGTGTGACATTTGTGCAAAATGTCACCTGCCAGCATTTAATAAAAAAATTCAGTTAACACAATAAACAGGCCTGCGTTTTAAAAATCCATCTTGGCATAACACATAATAATACGTTTGCTCTGTTTTAAATGTGGCTTAGATATCTCCCCAGTCTGTTGACATAAAGCATATGTATGCTATAGGGCAGGAGAGAGTTCAGTTGTGTCTTAATAAAGCAGATTTTACTGTAATGACTGAAATTAAAAAGGCAATACATATTTTTCTTCAAGATTTGTCAAGCTTCAATAAAAAAATGTGAAGTGTGTAATTTGTTTTAGTAGTTTAAATTAAATCAATTTGTATAAGCCCACCTCGTCAGAGGGCCATGTCATAGTGACTCTAGTGTAATTGTTTTAAATGAGTGCTGGTTCCTCTCCACCTTTGAATTAGCTGACAGGGATGCATTACTGGTGAAGATTCTCATTCATTCAGCTGATGTCATCTGAAGAGTTTAGTTGTGAGCTACTGGGACTACTTCCTGGAGCTTGAAGACATTCGTTCCTCCAAAAGGAACGTGCAAGACGCCTAGTTGCTTACAACTCAAATGTTTTGGATAGGGATGCATTGTTTTAACAACCGCATGTAGTCTGTGTATGTGTGTGTATGTGTGTGACTAACTCCCATCCCAAACCCCCCCACCCCTGTGACACCTCACCCCTGCCCCTCCTGCTCCCCTGCTCCCTCTGCCCTGCTGCCCTGCTCCCCTGACCCCCTGACAGGCTCCCAGTGTGCGGGTCTGTTCAGCACCACCGTGCTAGGGGGGTCCTCTAGCGCCCCCAACCTGCAGGACTACGCACGCACCCACCGCAAAAAATTCTCCTCCGGAAGCTTGTCGTATAAAGACGGTACGTCGGCCTCTGTCAATCTGTCAATCAATCCATCATTTTTCTCTCTCTCTCTCTCTCTCTCTCTCTCTCTCTTTCTCTCTCTCTCTCTCTCTCTCTCCTTTCCTTTCTTTGTCTCTTTCTGTGTCTCTTGTCCTCGCCCTGTCTTTCTCTGATCTTTCTTTCTCTCTTGTTCTCCCATTCCTGTTTTTCTTACTTGCTTTCTTTCACTTTGGCTTTCTTTTCTCTTTTCGTCTCTTCCTCTCTCTCTTTCTCTACCTACCTATCTTTCTCTTTCTCTCTCTCTCTCTCTCTCTCTCTCTCTCTCTCTCTCTCTCTCTCTCTCTCTCTCTCTCTCTCTCTCTCTCTCTCTCTCTCTCTCTCTCTCTCTCTCTCGGTGCCCTTGTTGGCTCCGCCAGTCTTCCTTTCCGTATCTCTTTTTGTAAGTGTTCATTTCCTTATCACAACAACACCACAGCCATTTTTATATGACTGTTAGTATTCATAATATTTCAACCCAGATATACCAGGAGAGAGTACTTCCACCTGTACATTTTACCATGTTTATTATGTATTTCAGATGGCAAGAAATATGAATTTAAATCTCTGAAGTAACTCTGAGTATGTGCTTTATACTTGTAGAGTAGCGAGTCCTCCTAAAATGTGAACACTTAACCAGGTGGATAGTAACATGGTTTAAAAGGGCCATCCAAGTGACCTGTTTTAATTGAGGATTTGGTCTGGACTTTTCAGTCTATTGCAACGTGGGAGCCCACAGTAGTAAGTGCAATAGTCACCCCATACTGTATGTAGCTGTCCCCCACTGACTACTAATATACAGACAGAGCATCACCACTCTAGATCATCATCTGTGCGTTTCCCTTCAGTCACATCAATAGTGAAAAGTACTGTTGGTGCAGTGTACGTGTACATGTGTTGTACTAGGTGTATGTGCATAGTGTCTGTGTGATGGAACCCTGTGAGCAATTGAATTGTTGTGTTGTGTGAATGCCGTACGTCTGTGTGTAGTACATGACTTAAGCTTTCCTCCAACATAGCTGATACATACATACGGAATATGTGACTCAGAAATCCATCTTTTGTAGCCTTTTTAAGTAGGTACTAATTTTAATGATTAATTCAGAAGTGTCTGATGCTACCTGCAGTTCTCACTCGACCTTCTGTACTTTCAATAGCTGTTTTTGTGCATTGAAACGTATTCTGGTTGAATTAGAAATATATTGGATTATAGATTATATAGATTGTAATTAGAAACATTTTTGAAGGGGCTATATGAAAGTACATATCAGATGCAAATTTTTGATTTTTTTATAGCACATTTACAATACGGTCATAGTTTATAGTATTTCTCCAGTAACTGTCTCCATCTCCTCCCCCCATACTGTTCCCAGCCATCGTCATCCCTGTGGTTGTGGTGACCATGTTAGTCCACTGGGTGTCACTGTGTGCTGTGTCAGCCGTAGTTTGCCATTTTTCGTGTGTGCGTGTCAATGTGCATGTGTGTGTGTGCGTGCGTGCCTGTGCGTGCGCGTGTGTGTTGTGTCTGCGGGCGTTTCCATAAGAAACCCTTTGTGCACCCCCCCAATGTCTGGCTCACCCTCTCCACCCCTTCACCACACACTCTGTGGTCTTGTCAGCCCTTTTGCACTCAGCAGACACTCCATATCTGTGTGTGTGCGTTCTTCTCATACTACACACTCTCTGTTCTCAGCCTGGCACAGTCTGGCTGGGTGCTCTTGTGATCCATGCTGTTTGTGTCTCTTGTGCCCATTCCCACTTGTCTGCGTGCATTGTTGTTGGTGGATTCCCAATTATATTTTTTATTACTACGCTGTCATTTGGAATAGAAGAGTTGGCACAGGTTAAGACGGAAGAGGAAGTGCCAGGAACACAACAGGTTGTGCTGTGGGGACGTTTCAGGTAGTGACAGGCGAGCCAGACACAAAGGGAGAGGAGAGCGACAGAGTCAGACAGACAGACAGACAGACAGACAGGGGAGGGAGGGAGGGGTTGGAAGACAACAGAAAGAGATTAATTTGAAGAGAGGGCTGTGGATAGTCTTGAGGCTTAGTCTGATCTTTTTTTTAATCACATTTTTTTAGTCACAGGTATTTCTCTCTTCTCTTTCTCTCTCTCTCTCTCTCTCTCTCTCTCTCTCTCTCTCTCTCTCTCTCTCTCTCTCTCTCTCTCTCTCTCTCTCTCTTTCCTTTCAATTATCATAAGTTCTTTTTATCACTTCTTTAAAAAAAAATCACAATCTTTACTTCAGACAGATGAATAGACAATTACATTTTGAGAGACTTTGATCTGTGCTAAGACAACCATTCATAACTAATCAACAGAACTAAATGTAATCTTCTAACCCAAGAAGGATAGCTAATGAATAGAGTAAACACAACCAGATGTTATGTTAATGCTAGGAAATCTGATTATCAACTTTCTTTAAGTATGTGCACAACAGCCCCATGGGAAGTTCATACTGGTTGGAAATCTCACTTTTTAGTAAGTTTAGAGACTGTCCAAGCTGCTGAGAGACTGGCGGCCATTTTATGTTAGTGTTCCACTATGGAGCTCCATCAATCATTGCCTCCATTCTGCAAAACAGGAACAAGATCAGAGGCCTGGTACTACACACACACACACACACACACACACACACACACACACACACACACACACACACACACACACACACACACACACACACACACACACACACACACACACACACACACAGAAAAGACAGGTCTCATTGAGCATGAAGTACATAGCTCTGTTATTCTCTGTTCTCTAGCCCCAAGGACAAGTGAAACGACACAGGTGACAGCTGGTGTGTGTTCTGTTGTCATCATGAAAGTACAAAAGGATAGCCCATGGCTGCTAGCCTGTCTATTGTGTGCGTGTGTGTGTCTGTGTGTGTCTGTGTGTGTGTGTCTGTGTGTGTGTGCGCTATGCTGTGTGTGTGTAATTAAGGATTTTTAAGGATCCCGGAGACCCTGTATGTGTTTGTGTGAGTCTGTGTGATTCTGTGTGATTCTCTGTGTGTGTGCACGTGTATGAAGGTGCGCAAGAGAGAGTCTGTGTGAGGCTGTGTTGTGTCTGGTATGCCCTAACCTTTCAGATCAAGTCAAGCCTACAGAAAGCAAAAGCACTGCACTCTGACAAACCTTGACAACTTTTGTCCTGAAGAAAGAGTTCCATGTTCCAACTCCAGCCATAGCAACCAAGGACAACGGGTTCCATCATCTAAAAAAAAACACCCTCCTCCTTCCTGACCTCCCTTCCCTCCCCTTCCCCAAATGTCTCTCACCTGTAGCTGAAGCTGTACCTACTTACTTCCCCCAGTTTAGAAGGAAGAAGATAAATAGATAGACAGAGGATAGAGGTAGAGATGTTCACTCATCTAGCCCTCCAAGTCCGTTCATTCATCCATCCAGCTCTCTCTCTTTCTTCTCTCATGATGGTAACACCAGTGACCTCTTTTTATTTCCTCAGAGTGGTTGTGTATGCCGGCAGTAAAGCGATTTTCTGTGTCGTTTGCAAAGCATCCGACTAATGGTACGTCTTGCTTCTTCTCAAGTATATATTTCCACTTCTTTCTTTTCCAACTCCCCCTTCTTCCTCTTTGTCTTGCATGTCTGTGGAAAAACAAACCAAACAACCGACCAACAACCAAGTTTCTCACTCTTTTTTTTAATTTCATGTCTTTTTTTTTGGGAAGTTTTCTTTCAGTTTTATATATATTTTTGTTTCAATTTTCTTTTGTCATGGTGCACAGCCATGCCCTAAAACATCCTCTCTCCTACCTTCCCCTCTCGTCGTTTTTTTAATTCTTTGAGTTGTTCAGTCTGTGGCTTGCCCTCCTCCCTTCCCATCTGCCTGGAAACCCTCCTGTACTGTACTGTACTGTACTGTTATCAGTCCTGTGTCGGTCCTAACACTGCTCTCCTCTCCTCATCCCGTCTTCATAACACTCCTCCGTTACGTTACGTTACGTTCAGCAGTCACTCTCGTCTCCACCCAGTCAGATACTCTATCATGTGTGACCAGTGGATGCCTGCCTGCCTGCCTGTTTGTGTATCTGTGCCATGGAGTGTGTGTGTGTGTGCGTGTGCATGAAACGCTTTGGGCTACACGTATCTACGTATGAAGGTTCAAATGGCTGGTGCGAGCGTGCGTGTGTGCGAGCGTGCATGACATGCTTTGGGCTACATGTATCTACAGTACGTATGAAGGTTCAAATGGTGTGTGTGTGTGGGTTCATGCGTACGTGTGTGTGCGAGCGTGCATGACATGCTTTGGGCTACATGTATCTACAGTACGTATGAAGGTTCAAATGGTGTGTGTGTGTGTGCGAGCGCGTACGTGTGTGTGCGAGCGTGCATGACATGCTTTGGGCTACATGTATCTACAGTACGTATGAAGGTTCAAATGGTGTGTGTATGTGTGTATTGTGTGTCTGCTGCTGTAATGTGTGGTTATAACTGGGACTACAGGTAATGGGTACTACAGTACAGCAGGTCATTTTCCAAGGCTGTTGTTGAATGCCATAAGTAAACAAGTGTTTACTGTTCTAGACCTTTCCCTGTTGGTATTGCCCTTCCTTGTGCATCACTGGTGGTAGAAGGCCTAGAGGCCATGTTGACTCAAAGATAATGCTGTTCAGTGTGCGTGAGTGTGTCTGTCTGTTGTGAATGTTTCAGTGGTATTGGTGTGTTTCTGTGATTGTTTGTTTGTGTGTTTGTATTTCATTCTGTGCGTCTATTTGTCATGTTGTGTGTTTGTGTGTGATATTTTGATCTGAAGGGAACTAGACAGGGGTTTTGCTTGGGGTGGGTTCTATGTGAGTGTGTTTTTGCAGTGTGCGTGCGTGCGTGCGTGCATATTCTGAGTAATGAGTATGAGTGCACTTGTGTGTATATGCTGATATTTAACAAGGTCAGGTTTTGATGGTTTTTTTTTCTTTGACTGATCATTGGGCCAATCTCTGGGCATCTGTGTGGACAAGAGCGCCATGAGCCAGGAAGTGGTTGGCAATAGAACAGGGCACTTGCGCCACATGGGCGCATGTCTGGCAGAAGCGCTCTGCCATAACACAGCCGAGAGGGAGAAAGGAGCTAGCAGCAGTGAACACAGAAGTGCTATACGTCCGAGAGGCTTTGCTCTCATGAACCAAAGCTCTGATCCACTGACTGACTGCCTGGCTCGACCAGAGGAAGTTGGACTATGCAGTACGATTAGCAGGGTTGATTCAACACTTAGGCTACATTTCAATACAGTGTTGAGTTAATATCACAACATCTACTTTGTGGACTATTGAGACAAGGGCCCAATGCAAAGTTGTTTTTTTTGTTATTTAGCATGCCCTGATTATTAATGTGTGGTGGACCAGAATCATCCCATCATGCTCCAGTTCCTGACTTCAGCACTGGCCTGAGTCCCTCCACACTGACTTCAACTTTTATCAGTGCTTTCATCTTTTTCTACCAACTCTTGTGCCAAATATGCCCTCTGACCTCAGTGCCAAGCTCATTTTAGTTGCGGTCAGAGGACATATTTGGTACCTCCCAGACTCAGGATTGAGGACGTGGGGTGACTGGTATCAGAAGTGGGATGGCTTTGTGTGTGAGTTAAGAGGTACCTTCAGTGCGTGTGAGACTCATGGGTGTGCTTCCTGAAGGGATGGAAGGTGTGTTGGAGTGCCATCACTGCAGCTGAGCATGATGCATTCCGTCATTTCAATGAGCAATGATGGAGCATACCTGTCTTTACTCGTCTGGTGTTTGTAGCTGACACACCACAGGAGCTGTGCACTGCATTGCTGGAGTCTTCCACAGTGTCAGCCAGAGACTGGAAATCTGACTTCAGAAGCAGCAAGTGAAGGGACTGCATGTGAGCGCCATCAGTGCAGTAGCCCTGGGTTAAACTGTGGTTATGTGTACATTGTCCTTAGATCCGTAGTGGCGCAAGATGCACTAAAGTGTGCTGAGCTTTTATTAATTTTAGTTTATGAACCTGTGCAAGTACTATGCTGTATAAACATGTCAGCATGCAGACAATCGACATGTCACAGGTTACGTGCAACATAAAGTGTGGATCAAGGAACATGAATAGCGGTCAGATTATTTTTTTAATAGCAGGGTTATTATTTCCTTGCTCTTTGAGCAATATCAAGTTTTAAAAGGGTCCAATGGAAAATCTCCATTGAGTCTCGTTATCTTTTTCACGGATTTCATCAGCTGAAAGATAAAAATACATCCTTACTGCAGTGAAGAGGACCAAACGTTCTTTCAGCCGTGAAGAGGACCAAACTAACTTCTGTGAGGCAGAAAAGTTCAAGAAACTTGCTATCGCTCATAGACAGGTTTTGCCAGTGTACCCGCCTCACAAAGACATTGACGTGTGTGTGTGCGTGCGTGTGTGTGTTGTACGAGCTGTACGTGCTGTATCTGTAAAAGTCAGCTAGTGCTCTCCTGTCACATGAATCCAAGGCACACGAGTCCAAGAATATGCACAAGGAGTCGTCCTGACACACACAAAGCCATATAGGGTGGGCTTATGATCACACACACACACACACACAGCACACACACACACACACACACACACACACACACACACACACACACACACACACACACACACACACACACACACACACACACACACACACACACACACACACACACACACACACAGCACACACACACACACATTCATGCATGCACACACACTAACCTACCAATGCTGTGATCATGCAAATATGTCCATCAGGCTTGTCCATCATAGCCTAACCTCCCACAGCTTGTTCCATCTTCCAACTATTAAAGATCTTTCATTTCTCATCTGCTCTGCGCCTAGTCTGGGTAGCACCATCAGGACTTGATTTAATTTGTGTAGCTCTGCCTTCTCAGGAAAACAGACCAGCAGCCGGAAGACAGTAAAACTGTGCTTTATGGCTGTAATATGGAAGGAGAGAGACTTGTCAGACTGATTTGCAAGGTAGTTTTTGAGAAGGAGGAAGATTGGAGAATTTGTGGGTACTCTGCAACTTGCACTTTGTCAAGATGTCCATTGCAGTAGAGTCAAAAGGCCACTCATCTGTTTTTTAGGTGCAGGGTTTGAAAATGTAAATAGAGAAATAAAACAAATAAACATTCCTGGAAGCTGAAAGAACATGCCATGAATTTCACCAGAAGTTTTTGGAAAGTGATGAGGAGACGTGTGTACTGTACCCTGTTGTGCTGAAAGGTTGTCTTCAATATAGGAACACAAGATGACTCCTATACCCCGGATAAACCCATTCTGAAATGGTCGGTCTCAGGTAAAGCTCCGCCCACCGCAGCTTGCAACACTTCAGAATAACGGCTATTTTAAAGCTTAATTAACACTTGGTAAATAGTATTTTGGGTAACACTTTATTTTACCTGGACTTTAATTTTAGTGTACCTACTCATTAGGTGCAGTGGAATGACTGGTGTAATAACATGTAAGTGCAGCTGTAGTACATGTTATTGTATCATATGTTTTGTGTATCTACATACCATAATGATAGTAATGACCATGACCATGCTTTGCCAAAATGATGAAACATTCTTCCAGAGAAGAAAAGGGCTGAACAGGCCCAAGGCACCCTCAGTATGTAGATACATAAAATGCATGTTGTGAGTTTGATGTAATAGGATGCACTACAGTTGTATGTTATAACACATCAGTTATTCAACTGTACTTCAAGTCAAGTCAAGTTGGTTTTATTGTCAATTTCTTTACATGTACTGGTCATACAAAGAATTGAAATTACTTAATGAGTAAGTACACAGTAATTAAAGCCCCCTGAAAATAGTCGCCACATTTTGTTTATAATTGGTTCATTATTTATAAAGTGTTTATACATTAGCTATTAAGTGTTATTAAAGCTTTAAAATATCAGTTATTGTACAATATTACCTGGCAGTTTTTGTCTGTTCGCTCTTTCGCCCAAGTGCCGTCTGCTCGCTGACTGATTGAATTAATGGTTGACATCAAAGTAGACGGTCAAACAGCAATTTTTCGTAGATGTTACGTGAGTTGCTGCTGCATTCAGCTCAGCTGATTTTCTTCCTGTGTGAGGGAGAAAAAGAGCTGTGTTTTCCACTCTTTCTTTCTAGTGTGGAAAATAATGCAAGCACACAAAACACAAAGACTGCGCTGCAGAAATTCAAAACTCATCCCTGAGTCAGCATATCGCTGGCAGAGGCGTCTCTGCAGTGACTTTGGATGCCTTCAGTGACAATGACAATGACAATGACTAACACGCTAGTTCCCAGGCTTAGCATGCCTGATCCACAACCCTGCGTGAGTTTGAATACAGTAACAATAAAACAAACCACCATTATCATGTGATAATGATGATTCTCTAATAGAATGCTTAGTTAAACACATGTCGTGCGATTTCAAGGTAGCATGTATTTTGGTTGCATTTTGTGAATGCTCGTGTGGTTTTTGAAATGCCATCCTTTTCATTAGTGGTTATTCTGATCTACAGAGAAAAGCCAGTAAATGGTAGACAGAAATGATGGTCAGAAGAACACACACTGCTCACTCACATGCTGTTGTATGGCTTTAGTACTCGGTAGGATAAGGCCTGTAGGCTGTTGAGTCTGGAACAGTATGTGCTTGATTTGGATAGTTTGTTGGCCAATGTTGTTGAGCGCATTTCAGTTGGTGCTTGTTTTGGGGAGAAATTTGTATTTGCAGCAAGATCAAGGAACTTTGCTATTACATTTGTACATACTTTTGTATGAATGGTAAGGTTTTGTGTGTGATGAGTAGAGATGGAATGCTCCAGCATGACATGAGGAGCCCTGCACAAGTTCCTGTACATGTTAAAAACGGAGGAGGATGTGCTTTGACTGGCTTTGAGATGGTACCATCAAGCACAAGGGTTTCAAGCCCACATGAAGCCCCCATCACCGCCTTCTTTGCCCCATATTTCCCTGGTTTGTTTTGTTTTTTCCTCCTCTGCCTTGCACTTGTTTGTGTTTTTTCTTTCTCCCCAGGCTCAACCTTCTCTCCATCTCTGCTCTTTCCATCCATTTGATTCCATTCCTTTTTTTCCTCTCCACAACTTCTGCCCTGCTTATTCTCTATTTTCTATAATTTCTATTTTCTATTCTATTGTTTCAACCCCCCACCCCCTTTTCCCTATTCTGCTTTCTCTTTTCTTTCTCCTCCTTTCTCTCTTCTCTTCTTCTTTTCTGTCCTACTGACCTTCCTTCGTTCTGGATCTGCTCTCCAATCCATCTCTCTCCCTGTCGGCTCTTACCTCCCCCTATCTCTTTTTCCTCTACTTTTTTTTCTTCTACGTTTTTCTCTCTTCTTGCCTGCTATCCTTTTCCAACACTTTCCATATATTTTTCTTTTTTCCACTTATACTTTTTCCCTCTTCACCTCCAATTTGTTCTCACTATCCAACCCTCCTCCACCATCAACATCTCCCTTCTCCTCCTCCAACCTCCTCCTCCTCTCTACTCCTGCTCTGGTCTCCTCCTCCGCATCCTCTCCCTTGTGTCCCCCATGACTCCCATCTCCCTCCTGCTGCTCTGCTCTCCTTCTCTCCTTCATATTCCTACTTCTGCTACTCTCCCATCTTCCTCTTCCTTCTCTCCTCTCCTTTTCCTCCTGTTGTCTTTCATTCGCATCTTCCTCTACCTTCGCCATCCGTCTCCTACTCCTGCTCTCTCCTACTCCCATCTTCCTCCTCCTGATCTCCTCTTCCTTTTCTGCTCCTCCACCTCCACCTCCACCTCCTCCTCCCGCTGCTGCGTCTCCTCTCTCGTGTCTCCCAGAGCCTCTGGAGGAGCACCAGGTAGCCCAGCTGCTGCGCCGCTTCTCCACCGAGCCGTGCGTGGGCCTCCCCCTGTGCCTGGACGCGGGGCTGGCCCACCACCTCCACCAGTGCTCCTACCACCTGCGCCTCTTCCGCAACTGGCTCATCTCCGGCCAACACCCCCTAGAGTACCTCTACGGTCAGACCTTTCCCCTCCCTGCTCCTCCCCTCCCTCCTCTTCCCTCCCTCTCTTTCTCTCATCTCCTTTAAGCCTACCTCTAATGTTAGACCTGTCCTCTCCAGACCTTTTCCACCACCTGTCCT
>NC_085878.1:43962487-43997487 GCF_034702125.1 Engraulis encrasicolus
CTCTGGCCAAACAAGCACACACACTTTTTTTGAAATTTCATTTGATTATTTCTTTGTCACATTCACATTTTACTATCTAATCCAATGTTTTTTTTAAAATCATTGATTGTTCTAGAAGTTTCTTTTTATTTGTCTGTGTGTATGATGGTGTATGTTATTGCCCGTTTGCATATACTGTACAAAACAGAAGGATATGTTTTGTTTTAGAATAGTAATCCTTGATTGTTTTACTTTAGAGGAAGAAAGTGGTTGTACTTTGGTAAGAGTACTGGCATGATTGTGTAGTCTTTAAGTTCTGTCATCCTATCAAAGACCTTCCTGAACAGTTGGATCTTTTACTTGCTTGTCTCTTGGATCCATATCCAGTAATCGTGTGCGTGTGCGTGTGCGTGTGCGTGTGTGTGTGTGTGTGCGTGTTTACAGACAGCAGCGGTCCATCCAGCACGGTGTCCAGCGCTGGGCCGTCCTCCCCCACCACGGCCGACACCTCCCCGCGCTTCAGCTTCAGCGAGAAGACGCCCCTGACCCCCCAGAGCAGCGAGGAGGCCCAGTCCTCATCCGCCCAGCCCAGCCTGCACCCCACCCCCACCAGCCCCCCCGCACACACCCTCACACAGGTACCATATAGTAGGCCTGGGGAACTTTTGAATGTGTACTGATGTTAACACATGCATTTAATCTACTGATTTATTTGATTGTTAGTTTTGAAAATGTAACATGAATATTTGCCATGATGTAGCCATACAGTAGCTGCCGAACTGCCAGTAAACAAAAACAAACATTTCAATTGGGACTCTACGCATCATCTGAAGTCTGAACTCTGAAGAAGCTGTGGTAACACCAAAACGTTAATCGGCTGTTTGCACAAAATATATGTATAAAAACTAATCTGCCATGTGCTCCAGGTTCTACTGTATCTTCAAAAAACAAACAGGTACCTCATGCTCCGTTATGCGGTACGATACAGAGGACATAATACGATACATATTGCGACACATGTGATGCATGCAATACAATAATGCCGTGGCCTAACGGTAGGGCGCTGGTTTACTACGCCACCCTGGTTCGATTCCCGCCCAAGTCATTCGCCCATCCTTCCCCGTCTCTTTCTCCCAACTCATTTCCTGTCTCTCCTCCACTCACCTGTCATAAATAAAGGCAAAAAAGCCCTTAAAATATATATTTTTAAAATATGAATATCAATACGATATCATGACTATTTTTTGCACACCTCTACACACAGGCCACTAATGCCGAGGCAGAGGCTCCCCACGGAGGTCCCACGGAGGGGGAAGGGGAAGGGGAAGACACCCTGGTGGAGGAGAGTGGCGATGGAGCAGAGGAGGAAGAGGACGAAGAACCAGGGGAGGCAGAAGTGACCGAGGTCAACCCAGCTGCTGAAGAGCAGAATACGGAGGACTGTGGGAAGGAACCGGAGAAGGAGATGATGGAAGAGGAAGGGGAAGACGAGCCGCTGTCCCCCGACATGGAGTGCCCGTCCCTGGCCGGGCTGGTGCGCGGCGAGCCCCTGTGCTCCGTGCCCGGGTCTCTCCCGGTGTTGCTGGAGCTGAGGGAGAGCAGCTCGGAGGCGGGCTCCAGCACCCAGACGCCCCTCTCCCCAGAGGAGCCCCAGGAGTTCTTCGACACGCAGGAGAGCCTGGAGCCCTGGAGGAGCAGCCCCACGCCCCACGCAGCCCCGCTGCCCCACCCCCCAGGCACGCCGCTGGAGGTGGGGGGCGCGCCGCCCTACGTGCCTGAACCATGAACACACACCTTACCCATCTGGATGGATGGATGGATGAATGAAAGAAATGATGATGACCGATGGATAGGAAAAGGGAAGACCGGTGGAATCACAGAAAAAAAGAGTGCAAAGAAAGAAAGCATAGAGAAACAGGAAGAGTGACGAGGCGTAAGGAGAGACAATACCTCAATGGCAGAGGAGAGAGAGGAAGAAGTGGGTGAATGGCAGACAGGAAAGAAAAAGAGTGAAAAAGAAGACAGGAAAAGAGAACAAAATCAATGAGTCACAGTCTTGAGTGTCAGATGATGAAAAGACAGAATGATTTTAACACCATCCTTCATCTCCTCACAGTCTCTGCGCTCCCTTGCTCTCTAGTGTCCAGTGTGGCAGCGGTTGTTGTGTCTCGTCGTCGAGTCTTGCAGTCCTGTGTGCCCTTTTATGACATCACAATGGTCTCCATAGCAACAGAGTATGTGAGGAAATGGCCATGGGTGTTGCAGTCTGGTTGCCGAGTTTTGACTTGCCAGGAAGGGTGACTATGTTGAAACCTGTGTTGTCAGCCAGGGGTCACCAAGTGGCCCTTTTAAGAAGAACTTGTTTTCCGTTCAAGTAGGAAACAAAATTGACTGCCATTGTTTTTGTTGTTTTGTTTTGTTTGTGTGAGTGACATTTTGATGCAGTCCGTCAGTTGCTGCTTGATTAAATCAGCTTCTCCGGGGGCAGAACGGAACAGGAGTTTGTTTGCAAGCACTTTCAGTCACACGTCAAAGGAAAAGGTCTCGATGCTCGCTAGACCAGAACTAAAGACAAAAAAAATCGAGTTAAAATAGTGGCTGGCTGTTTTCATAAAACAGATCACCCTTTTCTGCAATGACCACAAGAGGGTAGTGCCCCAAGACAAACCCAGCAGCTTCAGGCAAGACAAGCAGGGAGAGTGACCGTGTGACAGTGAGTGACATATCCCCTCCCTCAGCCTGTCCTGTCCTGTCGCTGATCACTGACCACACCCTGATCCGTGTCCCTGTGTGCAAGAGTTTGTGTCTTGGAGGGTATGGAACAGATGTTGCCTTGTAGTTAGGTGTGCTTGTGTGTATATGTACTGTACATGTTTGTTACTGGTGATTCTTGTTGTTTTTGTGTTCAGTGTGCTTCAGCAGCTCCATAGGTGGTTGTGGGATGCTAGTGCCACCCCAACCTCAACCCCACCCACATGCGCTCACACAGGGAGCAAAGAAGCTATATGGGTGCGCTCTTTCTCTGGCTGGTTGTCTGGCTGTCCTAGCCTCTCTGCTGTCTATCTGCAGCTCTTTCTGTTAACATTTTTGTCCCATGCTCTCTCTCTCTCTCGCTCTCTCTCTCTCTCTCTCTCTCTCTCTCTCTCTCTCTCTCTCTCTCTCTCTCTCTCTCTCTCTCGCTCTCTCGCTCTCTCTTTCTCTGTCCCTCTCTCGCGCTCTCTCTCTCTCTCTCTCACGCTCTCTCGCTCTCTCTCTCTCTCGCTCTCTCTCTCTCTCGCTCTCTCTCCCCTTTTCTCAGTCACTGCTGGCCTTGCCTCCCTGTAGAGGTGCATGCTTCACTCGCTCTGTCACTGCCAGTCTCTGCCAGGCACACATTCAGACTAAACACACACACACACACACACACACACACACACACACACACACACACACACACACACACACACACACACACACACACACACACACACACGGACACACACACGTACAAACACCCACACACGGACACACTATATTTAGTACTGCTTCTGCCAAAGCCTCTTCTGCCTTGCCCACCATCAAAGCTTATTACAATCACCTCTGCAAATGAGAATTTAAAAAAATGCACATGTAAAGAAAAAAACTATATATACACAGAAAGAAAGATAAATTTATCAGCAATTGTAATGTTTAGATACACAGTATTTATCTGCAAATGTAAATGGATATTTTTAATGTTGAGAGAAAAAAAAGTGAGATACTGTCACAGTATAGGCCCAGTCCCAGGCCCAGGCCCATGTCTATTTTTGTAAATGAGCAGCCATATTTCTAGAGGAGGGAGGTGATTTTTTATCATTGGTCAAAACACCCAGATTTGTTTTTTTCCCCTTGGGTGCTCATATGACATTTCTGCTCCATGAGATTATACTGATTGAAACATGCGTTATCCGGAAAGAATGTGCTTACCTGTGCTGGGCTTGTCTTGTTTTCGTGTTCCTGGTTGCTAATTCCTTGTTAGCTATTACATAAAAAGTAGTAGAAATGAAATTACAGTACTTAAAAGTTGTTACTCCAACATAGGACAAAAAGATGACTGCTGCTAAAACGGCTAACACTGTACAGTATACCCCCCACCTAGAGAGCTCTCTTCACGGTCACATACAGATTCAAACTGATTTGCAAACGAGAATTTATCGTGTAGTACAACTAAATGTGTTAGCACTGGGCGACATCAGCTAAAGTGTATTAGCCAACCTCTATATTTTATTTTTAATTAGCATTGCTGTGCCCCGTCCTGTGTAACGTATCTAACAGTTCACCATTTGAAACATGGCACCTTCTCATCTGAGAATCTACTTTTTAAATTCAGTTTGAGTGAGTACATTTGGAGTGGAGTGTAAAAGGTCAGCCTTTGACAGGATGGACAAAAAACACCTTCAGTCTCCTGCATGTAGAAGTTCACATGAGTTTGGCTGAGGCCCTGAATCATAAGACGCACTATAAATGGAAAGGCACATTTCTTTTATTTTGTATCTCTGAGAGACTTTCTGCTCCAAGGTGCAACCAAGGTGTACCTGTTGCTATGTGTTGGCTGTTAGTTTTGATTGGTGCAATGATTGATTTGGATGTTTCAATTAAAAAAAATGCTTTGTCTATACTGACTTTTTCTCTTTTTTCTGTGTGTGTGTGTGTGCGTGTGCGTGTGCGTGTGCGTGTGCGTGTGCGTGTGCGTGTGCGTGTGCGTGTGCGTGTGCGTGTACGTGTACGTGTGCGTGTACGTGTACGTGTACACGTGTGTGTGTACGTGCACACGGGTGCACACGTGTGTGTGTGTGTACGTGTGCCCTTTATACTAAACTATCAAGAAGTCTGTGTTTAAATTATGTGGAAATGAAAGAAAACTTTAATTGGCCTCATATTTCCCAAACCATCACTTTTACGGTATCTAATACAAAAAGACACCACTGATTGGGAATAGACTTCAATAAAACATGTTATACCGGTATTCACATTTCTACCTTAGTAGTATTAAAGATTCATATACTGTATAATATGTGACCTCTTCCACTAAACTAGTTGTTCCATACTGTCCTGTCTGAAGTGGGGTATCGTACACATCATTGTCTGATGATGCCAGGATGTTGCAGAGGAGGAGAGGTGCCGGAGGTTGCCAAATGTTTACCCTGTTCTGGATTCAAATATGTACACAGTGCAATGTTTTCTAAACTCAACCAGCAGAATAATGATCGATGAATGATTTTATTCATGTGAGCTTATTGTCATGCTAACCAAGGCAGTGAAGCGGTAGAGTGTTTGGCACAAAAAGGCTGGCCAATGATCCCACACTCTCCCCTTTAGTTTCTAATGCTAGTGCCCTCCTCTGCCTGCCCAGCTCTCAGTCCCTCTCCCATCTCCCTCCCAGTGGGTGGGCTATGGACCTTTGCACACACCCTGCTTGGCTGGCACTGAAAAGATGCCAAATCACACAAAGAACAGCCAAGATGGTGGCAATGGATGCACTTGGCTCTGCTACTAGGATTCCTTTCTCCTTTCGTCACCTCAAACATCCAGTGAAAACCTCCGACTGAGGAGGGGGGCTGAGGACAGAACAATCCGGAAGGTGTAGATGCCTTCCTGGGATGAGGTGCCTGGCGGGATAATTGTTGGCCTTGTAGTTTGAATGGAGTGGATGGACTCTGCTGGTGCCCAGTTTGTGCTTGGGTGTTGACGGCTGCCGGCCAAAGCAGTCATGTGCATGTGTGAGTAAAAGGGAAAGAGAATGAAACAAACTGAAAGGAGGGAGAAAGGGATGGAGAGTTTTCCTGCGAAGACAGAGGCACACTGTGTGGTACCCACTGTTCTCCTCTGTGCCTGTCCCCATAGGATCTCTCACACACAGGGCCGCTGACAGCTTTGGCTGGGCCCCGGACAAAGTCATCTGAATGGGCCCCTGCCCAATACATTCAATATAATGAGGGCCCAATTATGGGCCCGGGACAACTGACCCCTTTGTCCCCTCCTGTCCGCTTCCCTGCTCACACACACACACACACACACACACTGTTGTTAGTCCGTATTCACTTCATTTCCAATTCAGTGAGGGAGAAAAAAAGGAAAAGAGAAAAGGCAGAAAGAAAAGAGGAGTAATTGAATAGAGGACGGTGAGGACATCTGCTAAAAGGTTGGGCCATGTGACCCAAGCTATGACATCATCCTCATCTTCACCATTCGCACCGTGCCAACTTGGCTTTGGATTGGCTTCCAGAACAGGGTGATTGTGTGTGTTCCCGGTGTGAGCACTCCTCCTACCAACTGTGTCTGAATGTACCCCCTCGCTCTCTCCCCTTCCTTGAAGGATGTGTCTGGGGGGGGGGGAAAGAGCAAGGAACAGGTTTTGATATACACATAGGCATTAATCTCTTCGTCACACTGGTATTTCTTACACAATGTAACTGCTGATTGGTTTGTCATAATGAGTAAGTGTTTGTGTCTGAGAAAAAAAGAAAGCTTTTGTCTGTGGCTGACACCCCCCTCTCTCTCTGCTCTCTCTTTCTCACTCGCTCTCAAAGACGGTTTGTGCTGCGAGATGAATTCCTGTCTTCACGCTGTAAACAATACGTGCTCTTTCCTCTTCATTTCCTCGTTTGCTTCTTCAGAGCAGGGCGTGGGAAGAAACGTGTTAAGAGTATCTTGTAGCCATGGGGTTTGGCTTGCCATTGCTCAGCAAATCTCACTTATCGAAGACAATGACTTTAAATAGCTACTCTAGTTGTGAACAGTGTGTAACGTTTTTGCTCTAAGATTCCTCGAAGGTACACTGTAAAAAAGCAGTGATAATGCAGTATTTATAGAGTGCTCAAATACGCTCTAGAAGATGTTTAATTGACTCTTTAAGTTGAATTAGCGCTGCATTAAATTGCTGTGTAACACACCAGCATCCAATGTAGGATCAATTTCACAACCAATGCTGTAAGACAAGAGCATGTTGCTGTAAGACAAGAGCATGTTGCAGTAGGCTGGCCTACTCTTTTAAAATGTCACTTAGCAAGGACACAACAAATAAACATGTAAACCTTATTCTTGCCACCTTCCAAAAACACAGTCCTCAAATGAGAATATTTTTCCATAAAGGTACTTTATTGATGTTCACCAAGCTTTACCTTTTGTTTTATGTTTTTTTTTTCTCTTTTAACAATAAATTTGCAGAAACGCTACCTTTTTTCGAAGAGAGATCAGAGAGAAAGAGAGAGAGAAAAGGCGCAAGATATTGCACATAAATAAAGTCATCAAAAGAAGTACAGAGCAAAGAAAGAAGTGAATAAACCAAAACAAAAGGAAAGAAGGATAAAACCACAAAGCTCTCATGACACCGCAGGCCACAGGCAGGCAACAGGTGCCACGTCAGAACCACACAGACGATTAGCACTTCTCCTCCCCCCACATATTTAAAATAGTATTTCATTTAGATATTTCAGCTATTACATACAGCATATTTTTTTGTTTGTTTTGATTTCAAATCCTAAAAAAACACACATGCAGTAAAAAGCATTGGGTAGATGTGGGATGAGATGAAACTCTGTGAAGAGAGAGGAGATTGATGGGCGATGGAAGGTACTGTAGTTGTGTATGATGGTCTAAGTAAAATATTTGTGTTGGTGAATTAAGAGAACCCTTTGATTAAAACGAGATCACGTGATAAGTGATTTCATCAAGTGATCTGGCAGTCTGGCACACAAATTAGTGAGGTCTGTGTTGGTGATAGTGGCACCAGTGAAATCAACGATTCTGTTGTTTCAGTTAGGAACATGAAACCATCTACAGAAGTGAACAATAGAAGGCTATTTCAGTTGTGAAAGCTTGAGGAGCTATTTTTTCTGTCAGATACCCTTGTTTCCGTTGTCCTGGCAGTCGGTTGCTATAGTTTTGAGCTGTGAATGTTCTTCTCGGCTGCTGTCGAGCACAACTGTTTTGGGGGTGTCTATCGAGAGACACTTATCAACCAAATCAATTGGTATATGTGTCTAGCAGTCTTGGTCTGTAGCCTATTGGTTTCCACTTCAAAGTCAGTTACTGATAAACCCCTTTTATTATAAAACTGTAACTTTGTGAACAAACTATATAGAAAAGTCAGACTATGAAACCCAATGTGTTAAAGGTGTCTGATCAACAACTTCACATCTGTTTGCTTTGTGTATTTGTGGTGATGACAAGAATGATTAGATGAGAGACTATGCAATGAGGCCCGATGAAGGAAAGAAAAAATGTCCTCCACAGAAAAAAATAAAAGGGTGATTTGCAGCTTTTTATTGGACATTCCAACTTCAACACATCATTCTCATTATTTGCAGCGGAGGGGACTGCATGAACAATGCCAACCAGTCACAGAAAACAAACAAAAAAGAAATGTGAGGGGGAGAAAGAAGGAAGAAAAAGTCATGGCATTCACAAGCTCACGTGAGCCACCCAGACTGGAGGCTCACCTCACATCGGATCTCACTCCCCCCCAGTGAAATGATATACATGCACATCTTGTATATGTTGCAAACACTTTACATAGCAGCTCACGCCAGCGTCTTTATTTTTCCATATAAGGATTGCAAACGGCACCACTGTTAAGTTTACTATTGAGGTTGTACATCTTAATGTAATTTTCCGAGACAGAGAGAGAGAAGACAAAGAATACCATTATTAAGAGGGGGTCTCCTTTGCCTTTTTTGTATCCAAGGGCACAGGAGACGTTTTGTTCAATTGTCAGACAGTATGTGTTGCGTTAAGATCTCATGGCGGATACGTATACATTTGTATTCTGGAAGGTCAGACACTGATACTTTGGAAATATGGACTTGAGCAAAGTCTAATCAAGTCAGCAGTTTCTTTTTTTAGTGCACTCATATTACCTTTTGTGTTGTAAAACTTTTATTCCAAAATAAATTCACACATAAAGGAAACTGTCAACAGCACCTTTGGCCATTTCTTCACACAATCCAAAAAAAAGAAGAATTTGATCTCTGGTCCCTTAGACAGACATACACACACATACACACAGCTGTCTAATCTTCCTCCACTAAACTCACTGGCAACTGTATTACAAAAAATAAGCAAAATTCACCATGCTTGCACTGAATGTCCAAACCAACAGACTTAAAATATATTGCTACTCTATAATCATTTCTAATGTCAACTTTACCAAAATTGTTTATAATCAAGGTGAAATATGCTTTAGTTAGCGCGGGCTCTTCCTTCCAAATGCATTTTAAAGTTAAACATTAGCAATACCAGCGTGTGCTTCTTATTAACATCTAACAAGCCGAGTGTGGTGGACTTGCATGGTTTTATACACAATGAATTACAATTCACGAGTCCTAATTCAAACTAATTTCCCAGGTCCGTTGAAAATGGATAACATCAGCGTTATCGAGATGGAATCTGCAGTTAATTATTATCCAGGTTAAGCATACAAGCTGGTGATGTTCACACTGTGCTTATCTATGTAAGTAAAAACTGCCATGATATCTCAGTGTTGTCTTGCATCCATGATGTGCAAATCACTATATTCTTTCAAAACAACTCACCCAAGACAGTCTCCACAAGCAGGCCTTTGCTTCTTTCAAAGAAGGCGGGCCTGGCCTTGAAATAAAAACAAAAAACGAGGCAATCCTATTGCTTGCACCTTGCATCTATAGTCTCAGTCATCTTTTACACTGTTCCCTTTAGGGAGAAACATATCATCTGCATCCAAAGCATCACCTCAAAGAAGACAAAGAAGTCACGATGAGTATCCTATGTTTGTTAACATGCATAAAAGTATCTTACTTAGGCAAGGGAACAACAAAAAAGCAACCTGAATACGTATTAAGAGTGAACAGAAAAGTGCAACTTCGTTTAATGGCAAATCAGGGAAAAGGTGAATGGATTATGCAATGGTAAAATTATAATGTTATTTTACCATTAATTCCATACTGTGTCCTCTCTTCTCTACCTTTCCAGAGGCGTCAAAACAACCACAAAGGGTTTAGGATCCCCCTCGGTCATTTGGAAATCACCAGGAGGATATAAGGTGTTTCTGAGGCATGTTATCTAACTGTTAGCACAGAGCTCAATCTACAATCAGCAGGACTGAAATTCCACATCTGTGACGTCTTCATCACATCTGGTCGTTCCAGTAAAACAACAAAAACAACGTAATAAATAAATCGCTAGAAAACATCTGACTCTTACATTAATTTTTCAACGTTTTACAAGATCTAGAGCTTTTAGGCCTTGTTAACAAAACAACATACAAAAAAATTGACAGACCATTTAGACCTCACGACATGATTGGCAGAAATCAACTCAACAAATTACAGTTACTCTCTAAAACATAGCTGTTTACGCACAGAACTGATTAAGTCAAGAGCTAGTCTGGGAGTGTAGATATGTGATAAGTATGTGTATATATAATTATGTACGCCGCAGGGACTGAATATAATACTGTATTTGTACATAAACAAAACTGTACTGCAGGATGAACATGCGTTGACCAGCCCAAGGTCATCTCATAACTATCTATGTCTAATACACTGCACTTTAAAAGCCCAGCAGCACACCGCACCAGTGTATACTGTGTAATACTGTGACTGCTACACAGACAGGGAGAACCAGGACTAAAGGAACCGGCTAGCTAGGAATACCTCAACCTCCAACTGACCACAACCTACAACGGCCAACTGAGTATGTGGCCTACTTATTGTTTTTAGGCTAATGTGTCGCGAGAAAGAGATGAAAAGTCCCATGGTTTATGGACTATTTCAGAGTGTCAGTGTGTTTTTTTTGTCAAAAGGTATTTTAAAAACGACACACACAATACACACCTGACTACCGTAACTTCACCAGGAGCACGTCTAACTGTAGAACTGCATTTTCTGACATCCACTGAAGTTGAAAGATGGAGTGAATGGTGTTGGTGAGATTGAAGAACTGCACGTGTAGAGCTGTGTGGCTGTACGGTGTGATCATTGTGAGGAGGCAGTACTTGATTTATTTTTTTCCTTTGCTGATCTGTTTGTTTCGTGTGGCTGGCCACTTGGTTTGGGCTTAAAGGCAGCAGTGCATCCACAAGTTAAAGGCACATCTTCTTTCAACACTCACTTGATATTGCGCACCAAGGGACACAAGTAAACACAAGTGTCCCTCCAGCCTATCGATCACTCTTCAGACAATCTATCCACCTCTATCTCTGTACCTTCCCTCTCTGGAATATGTCATCATTGGTCAATATGACACAACGGTATGGCAAAAAAACTAACATTAATAACAAAATCATCATTTAACAACAAAAGTAAAATCTCAACCGATAAAACCCAGACACGGAACAACATCACAGGGCTTCGTGGCTGTCAGAGCGATAACTTCACAAACACGGCTCTTCAGGGCCGTCTCTAGCACAGACAGACAGACAGACAGACAGACAGTGCAGACACTGGGGTTGAATGGGGGTTGGTTGGGGTGGTGTTGTAGTTGGGTTGGGGTAAAGGGTTTTAGACATGTACTGTATGTATGTTGCAGATAGACCTCGGGGGAGAAGAGGAAGGGAGGGAGGGAGGCGTGTGGGCGACGCCAGGACGGGCGTGTCTAGAACTCGATCTTGCAGGCTGGGAAGGACTCGTCCTGCATGACCACCGTGCTGCTGCTGGCCAGCACCATGATGTTCAGCTCCTGCTGCTTCTCATGGGTCTGCTGGTACCAGTCGCGCATCACCTCCGTGTCATGGGTGGGGATCAGCGTCGCCTGCAGGGGAACAGGCGGAAGCAGCAGGCATTTCATTCAGTTGTATTTATAATACCACGCCGAGTCAAAACTGTTTCATCTATATAACACAGGTCCAGAGAAGCTGAGTCGCACCAAAGTGCAAATGGATGCACACACACACACACACATGCTCACATTCCACACACACAAGCACACATACAGTTCCACATGAACGTGTGTGCGCATGCACACACACACACGCTCAAATTCCACGAACTCCATACAGTCTCCTCTGTCATGATGCACTGCCCTGATTTCACACACACACACACACACACACACACACACACACACACACACACACACACACACACACACACACACACACACACACACACCTGTGTCATCCATCACACAAATGGAACTGCAGAAACATGCCTGTATAGTCAGTGGAATACCTTAACCTGTGCATGCATTGAAATGGCACAGTACCTATTAAGTACACACAAAGCAATACATTTGCATCCATCACAGCCATTATGTCCCAAATGCTCTGCCGTCAAGTGGCGAGCTTCCTCCAATTTCCTTCACAAATGTATCCTTCATGTAAAAATATGAAATTACCATCGGTGGCAATAAGGCCTAAAACCACAGCATGAACCTAACATTATCAAACCAAAGGAAAACCAGTCATAACTGACATTTTCCGCACTATACTTGCATTGTATGCTTCAAATGAGTGCATGAAAGGACATCAACAGTACAACAAGACTGATAAAAAGCGTGCTCAATCTAAGGTGTTACCTGGAGGTTGGATCCCCACTGAGCTTTCCCATCTAGCAGGGCATCAAGAACCCTCCGGCTTGGCTCCTCACTGCTTGTGTCGTTGCCGCTAACCACGTAGTATGCTGAGCGAACTCGCTTGAAGAACTCCTGGTCTACATTCTTTGCGTTGCAGTGGTTTGGAATGTAGGCTAGATCCACATAGATTGGGCTCCCGGAGGAGGAACTGGATTTCGAGAAGTTAGAGCCTGCACAAAAAGGGACCAATTGGACATTTTCAGTGAATTGATACTGTGTACCAACGCCAACATAGTCTGACAAAAACATTTTTCTATACTATTGATCAATAAGCATGGCATCTGCAAAGTCAGAGTCTTACTAGAGAGGATATACACTATTTCTGTTGTACAATACGAAATATTGTTTATAGACTCAGAGCACACAGATGTGTGGCAACAAATGTATTTTACATATTTTTCTGACACTGAAAAAACACTAATTTACTGTAAAATAACAGGGTGAGCACATGAAAGTGATTTCTTGTATATTTTTGCGTTGGAAAACTAAAAACAAATTGTCCACTCACTGAATCCACTCATTTGTTCATCAATATCACATGCAATATGTACCTTGGAATGATGACTGCTAATTGTAAACAGGTATGACATTAATTTGCCCATGTGATGAGGAGGTGTACATAGTGTGCAATTGATTTTAGTATTTTGAATGGCAGTGTGTTCCATAAGGAAACCAAGTATTTTTTTCATGAAAATTGCCAAATCTAGATAATTGTGTTAATTACCTTTTTAATAAAACATGTTGGTACGCACCTGCAGAGCTCTTTACTCCATTGACGAGCCCTTTAGGTGGGTTGTAGCTGGACCTGGACATGTCATCTTCCTTCGATCCCTGACCATCTGACATGCGAGAAGCCCTTGACGATTTCTCGACATCCTTTTTCTTCAGGGATGTGCTCCTGGGTGAGGAATCCTTTGAGGCCTGTTTGACAGGAGTTGGAGACCTCTTGCGCCTGCCTGCTGGAGAGCTGGACTTGGGCTTCCCCAGTGATTTCTTGGTGCTTTTAGTCTTCTTAGTCTCCTCTTTCAGCTGCTGCTTCTCAGAGAGGTTCTGGTCCAGATTCAGGGCCTCTGGATCCACCATGCACACATCTGGACGAGGAGATCGAGGAGCTGGGTCCATCATTGGTGCCGGTGGAGGATCATGTGTCTTCCCTGACGATCTTGACGAAGAGGAACCATAAGCCACACTGGAAGACTTATCCACTGGCAGGAAATCGGCATCCTCGTCAGAGTCTACATTTGCCTCTCTTGCCTCACTGGATGGGCATTCCTCTGTTCCAGGTGGCACATCTGAATCTGACTGTGATGGTAGGGATTCGCTAACAGAAGTAGGAGGTGTTTCTTCAGTGGCAATGCCAGCTGCCATAGCTCCAAACATGTCCCTGTTTTGGCCATAGGAGTGGTGTGAATGTGACCTGCCCTTGCCAGATGGATGGTGTTCATTGCCCTCCTGGGAGTGATCGCTGTCTTCATCCTCATCGCTACCAAAGTGCTGGAGGGTTGGGTTGATGAATGACGGGGAGATGTCCCCTTTCCTCTGCTTGAACTCGGTTGATGCTGAATATCCTGGGGATTTCTTTGTTGAAGAGTAAGAGGAAGCCCCCTGATAGCCATCGGAAGCGTGATCTGAGTCCTCCCCATGTCGACTGCTATCTTCAGTATAGTAAGAGGAGCGGAAGGTCTGGTCAGCAGAGCCCAGAGAGAGTGGGCGAGGGGGATGCTCCGGTTCTGTCTCCTCCTCTTCCTCATACTCATCCTCATGTCTGTAGTGTGGAGGAGATGCTCCTGGGTAGATGCCTCTCTGCTGCTGCAGCTCCCACTCAAATGGACTTCTTACTTTGCTGACATCGGCCTCAGCACCTCTTGGCTCTGATTTGGCTGGGCCAGACACTACACTGCTGGCTAGACCGAACTGATCTTTTGTTGTAGTCATGAATGCCTCAGCTTTTGAGAAATCAGGCTTAGGTAAGGGCCCATATGAGGCAAGGACATCGGGCAAAGCTTTGCTGGAGGGTGATGTCACCTTTGTGTCAGACAAGCTAGACATGGCTCCCCCTTTGCTTTCCATAGCATGGGTGTCAAATGGTGATCTTTGGCTTGGAGATTTGAGCTTAGTCTCACAGACATAGTCTTCTTCCTCACTCTCACTCTCAGTGTCTTCATAGTACTGTTTCTCAGACAGTTCTGAGTGAGCTTTCGGAGGTACTCCATAAAGGTCCTTCATTGGATCTTTTCCTGTGGACTGGGTCAGCTGGGAGTATGGACCAGATGCACCCAACTCTTGACTCTTTGAACCATCTGACCAATCTGGCTTGTAAAAGCATGCTGATTGTGCCGCTGACAAGGCTCCAGCAGAGCTTAATGCATCTTTCTTTTCATCTGTTGAGACTGTGGACTGTGGTGGGAATGGCTTGACTTCCTCGAAGGGACTGAGGGGTGAGAAACGAGCCAGACTGGAGGTGGATTCTGCTGTGGTGGTGGCAGGAGTGAGTTTCTCTGAGACTTCAAGGTACTCATCCTTCACCAGCCCACCTGAACTTGAAAAAGGAGAATCCATGACCAGGGAATGCTCATCCTTGAAGGATGAATACTCAAAACCAGCACTGGCAGGGGTCTCAAGCTCCTCCCCAAACTGGCGGCTGGTGTTCAGAGAGGCAGAGGCAGAAGAGGAGTGGCTATAGGAGGAGGAGGATGAGTAGGCCGTGGCAGTTGTGGTATAGCTAAAGCCTATTGACGCTGAGTCGCTTGATTTTTTGCCTGTGATGTCAGGCATCTTTTGCTTGTCAAAGTCCTGGTCCTTGTCACCATGATAGTATTTATCATCTGATGTCTGCATTGACAGGGGTAAGTATGACTGGTCTTGTGTGGTCTTTTTGTCTTTGTCATCTTGATGACTTGAAAGGAAGCTTTGTTTGTCACTACCATATGAGTAGTCAAAACCAGAGGAGAATCCTGTGGGACCAGTGGAAGTCTGGCTTGTTGAGAAGGGGGAAGAAGTATAACCCTTTTCGTGTTGTGACTTATCCTCAGTGGCTTTGGTGCTGCTTGAAAATCCAAAAGGTTCAGGTACTGTGGATTTTCCAGAGATTGTCTTGGAGTCAAATCCATGTGTGCTGTCTTTATCATCCTTGACATCAGAGATTTTTGTGGTAGGCAAAAAGCCAAACGGATTTGTTGATTCTTTCTCAGCTTTTTCCTTAGAGGCTTTCTCAGCTGCATATGCTATCTTATACCTGTCATCTTCTGAATCATCGTCATCGTCCTCTTCTTCATCATCATCATCCCCTTCACCATAAACTGACCGAATCACGTCCCTTTCCAAAGCGGCTTCTTTTACATGGTAACTCATTGATTTTCCTGTAGAAGAACTGTCAAACATGGAATGGTCAGAGAATGGGGAGCTGATTTGCACTGTTTTCTGAACAGGGTCTTTTAAGATTTTACTTGTGTCTGTGATTTTGGAATCAGCCTTATCCAGAGATGATATGACATCTTTTCCAAGACAGCTAAAAGGAACGAAATGGGAATGCAATGAAATGGAAGGCCATGATTCTGTTTTCTGTGTGTCCCTTTTGTCGTCTTTCTTATCTGTTCCAATTGAGCTAGAGGGAATGAAATGGGAATGCAATGAAATGGAAGGCCATGATTCTGTTGTCTGTGTGTCCTTTTTGTCGTCTTTCTTATCTGTTCCAATTGAGCTAGAAGGAATGAAATGGGAATGCAATGAAATGGAAGGCCATGATTCTGTTTCCTGTATGTCCTTCTTGTCATCTTTTTTGTCCGCCCCCATTAAAAGGAAAGATTCATTTTTCTGTGTTTCCTTTTTGTCGATTTGATCCTTCTGATTTTCTGAGCCATATCCATATGAGTCCGTTGAACTTGAATGGCTGTCATACATATCAGAGTAAATGAAACTTTTCCCATCTACATAGGGAGTGTCTTGCCTTGTCTCAGCAAATTCCTTCTTTCGATTCTCACGGTCTGCTATGGAAAGCTGGTCAAAGTGCACTTTTGGTTCGCTTTCCTTGAAACCTACTGATGCCTGCTCTTTTTTGTCAAATGGATCTTTCTGCCCATACGTTGCAGACATTGTATCAAATTTTCTGGTGTCAGAGTACTGGCCTGATGTGGTCAGACTTGGGCTATGGACATCCAAATGTTTGTCATCGTCATCTTCATCTTCATCATCATCGTCATCATCTGACAATTGAAACTGTGCCTTAGGCTTCTTATCTATTTGGTCTTTCTTTACTGTTGCCTCTTTTTCAAACATCTTTTCATCTTTAAGAGGCTTTGGCTCAGCAGTGTACTCATCATCCAAGAACGTAGCTTCCCTTTCTTTTTCATACTTTGACTTGCCAAGAATTTCCTTTTCTTTGTCCTGTTTAGTAAAGTAGTCATCTTCGCTGTCCTCTTCCTCTTCTTCTGAGTCATCAAAAGTAGCCCTGTCACTTGAAAAGCCCTTTTCCATTAACCCACTATCTTTGCCTTGAGAAGCAGTCACTGACTTCTTGTCAAGATCATATTCAAATTTTCCAAACTTGTTAGAGTCTATCTTCAGCTCATCCTTCTTTTCTCCAGTCATTGACTTTGGGGCTTTGTCCTCAGTAGGTGAGTACCCACTACTGGTCGGTCCTGAAAGTGTGGGGGAGGCAATCCTGGCAGTGCTGTCATCCTGCCCCTCACTCTCAGAGCCAACACTTCTATCAAAACCACCGGAATAATATGGGGATGGAGAGAAAGACTTGTCAGTGGAATCACTTTTTTTGTCATCTTTAGAAGCAAAGGCTAGTTTGTCATCTTGTGCCTTAGGAGGCAATGAAGAGATAGGAGAGACAGAGGATGGCATTGTTGAGATGGGGGACTTCTTGAAGTCTTTATCTTTTTCCTGGAGAAGAAAGGATGCATATCCTTCGTGAAGTTTGCTCAGGGGCATATCAGCATTAGGTGTCTGGTCCTCATCGTCTTCATCGTCGTCCTCTTCCTCCTGGGCCTTGCTCATGGTCTTTGGACTTGGTTCCATTTCGGGCACTATGGGCTGATATTCTTCCGAAGGAGGGGATTTGAAGCATTTATCCTCTTCCAACGAAGATGTTGGTGAAATAGTTCCTGCTGAATGCAAGTACTCTTTCCCCATGGTGGCATCAGTGCGAATAGACATGGGTATGCTGTTAACTGTATCCAGAAGCAGAGAGCTTCGGCAAGTCTCCTCTGTTTGGGGGGCTGTCACAGAGGCAATTGACTGGTCCTCAGTGATGGAGGTAGCAAAAGACGACAACTTGTCACATTCTGTGATAGAAGTGGCAGAGGAGATGTGCTCTTCTTCAGCAAGAGGAGCAGATATCATGACATTGGAGGCAAGAGCTAATGACTCCTGTATCCCCACATAGCCCTTTAGTGCCATAGCAGATGCACCAGGCATTGCTGAAGCTTTCATCTCCTTCATGCCATGGATAGCATCAAAGGAACCTGGCTGATCAGGAACGGAAACGTCATAAGAGGCTACGTCATACCTGAGATGAGGTATTCTATCCTCAGAGTCATCATGGATCTCTTCATCAGAAATTGTTTGTTCAGTCTCTGAGTAGCCAGGTATGGTTTCATCTTGAATGAATGAGATGTGCTCTGAGGAACTGGAAGTTTTAACTGTTTTAGACTCCAAGGGCTTGTCGTCCCAGGCCTTGCCTGCTTTCTCCTTTTTCGCTTCATCTGTTTTGTATTTTAACTCATCCTCACACACTACATCTTCAGCCTCCTCCAGCTCTGCCTTCTCAATTACATCCTCATCCTCCTCGCTGTCAACCCTCTTCCTCTTCTTGGGATCATCTTTGGCGTCCTTGACATCCTCCGACTTCTTATCTTTCTCTTCAAATCCTTTAGCCCCAAGGGGTTTCCTTTTGATAGTGTCCATGTTGTACTCCTCATCTTCATCCTCCTCAGATTCATCATCATCATCCTCATATTTCTCTAATTTTGCTTGCTGCTGGCTCTTTTCGTCTTTCAGTGGTTGCTTCTCATCACGGAGAGGTTCAGTGGTAATTCCTTGATCTGGAGAGGCGATATGGGGGGCTTTAGTATCGGAGAATGCTGAGGGAACAGCTGGGGCAAACTTATCACCTGGCTTTGCTGCCACAGGTGGGACCTGACCAGTCTTGGCAGGCGCAATGTCCATTTCCTTTTTCAGTGCCTCAAAGTCCTTGGTAAGGTCCTCGGGAGATGAAAGCATAGCTCTTTCTTCCTGGAGTTCTTTAGAGGATGGACTAGAGGGTGCCTTTTTCTCAGCCGATTCTTTAACCACTTTATTTTTGTCGGTTTTATTCTTGTCAGTTTTATTTTTGTCCGTTTTATTTTTCTCGGTTTTAGGCTTCCCCTGTACTTTGGCCTTGGTCAGTGTTTTACGGACCTCAGGGGTGAAAGGCTTCAGATCTGGTTTACTGATTTTTTTGAGTTCTGGTTTACTACTGGCACTGGCATCTTTCTCCTTCTTTTTATCCTCCTTAGTTTTGCTTTCCTTCTTGTCTTCTTTCTTGGCTCCATCCTCTTTCTTGATTCGTTTTTCCTTCTTTACTTCTTTCTTTTCTTTATCTTTCTTTTCATCCATCTTAGATGCCCTCTCATTGATATGCTTTTTTAGTGACTTTTCTTTCAGAGGTTTCTTCTTTTCTGTCTTTTCTGGTTTAGCCACATCAGCTGTCTTTGCATCTTCCTTGGCTTTTGGTGGTTTGGATGCATTGACACTCTCCTTCAATTTCTTTGTCTCTTTCTTTTCTGGTTTACTCTCTTTCACCGAGTCGCTCTTGGATTCCCCCTCGTCATTGGTTTCTTTCTTTGCTTTCGGCTTTGGAGATGATTTTAAGCTTTCCTTACTATCAGTCCTCATCTTCATTTTAGTTTGCTTAATCACTGGCGGAGGAGCCCCTGACGCCATTTCTTTTTGAGTGGCAACAGGATAGCGCAAGTAATCCAGGTGCTTCAGCCTCTCAAGCCCCTCAAATATCTTGTTCTGTGGGGCATTGCCTGGAAACAGCACTCTCACAATCTTCTCAGTAGGGCTGGCGGGAATCCAGACTACTAGGGCACTTACAGATGTAAGGTAGGGCACTGATATCTCACCTTCTTTTCCATTGGGCAGCACAATGCCAGTTTTGGCTTTGCTATTCCCTGCCCACTTCTGCATGAAGAACTGCATTTCCTTACTATCCTTCACTGGGTTTAGGACATACATGTCGAGTTTGCCAACACCCAGTTTGTGGAACAGGGTAACAGGTTCAATCGTGTTGGTGACAGCTCTTGAAAGTGGTTCAGGCCTAATGCCCAATTTGCTGAGATACTGAAGTGTTAGTGATGCCTCTTCGATGCTCCTTTTCACTTTCAACGTTGATTCAGGTGATTTAAGCTTGTCAGGAACATTGAAGAACACTATGCCAAGCTCTGGCGAAATCAGGTTCTTCATCCAGTCACCATAGCCATTGACACCACCCTGTTGCGACTGCTCTTCCTCCTGCTGCTCTGCAATTTTCCTTTGAAGCAGACCGTTGATGCCTGGTAGATTGTCTGCCCCGATGTGCGTGAGCAGAACTGAGTCTATGCGGTCCAAGTGTCTCACTAGCTTCCAGAAGCAAGACCTACGATCCGATCCGCCGTCAATCAGGATGTTGAAGCCGTTGACGGCAAACAGGGCTGAATCTCCGCGGCCTCCTGGGAAGATGTAGCAGCAGGGCTTGGACAGCTTCAGGAACCCCCCAGAGGTGGGGGGCTCCAGGAGTTCAAAGGGTGATGGGACATCCACTGTCTCCGAGATGTACTCGGTGAACTCCGTGACTCCCTCCATCTCTGGCAGTTTAGGGTCTGGGTTCAAACGGTATTCCAGAACCTCCCGAAAGCTCTGCTCCTCTACGAGGCCCAGGGAGCTCCAGCCCCCTTCTCCCTGGCAGGACACAGTGAGTCTGGCTTTCTGCTGCGGAGCCGACTGCTTTAGGAGATCTTTAACCTTTGAAGAAGAAAAAAATACACATACAGTACTTAACTTCAGACGTATACATACTATGAATTCCATACACAAAATTCATTTTTAAAAATCCATGTTTTTTACAATATCATGCAACATATATTGGTTTAGCAGTGTATCAATCTGTGTTAGATTTACATACTGTAAATAGTGTTAGATAGTGTTAGATTACATAATTGAAAGTGTTGAATAATATTACGTCATTCCAATTCCATTCACTCTCACCTCTGGATCAGCAAGGATGTCGGCAAAATGCTTGCAGGTGAAGACTCCACTTTGCAGGATGATGTCACCAGTCTGCTCCGAGCCCTGGCCACTGAGCACAAGAAGCTTCTGCCCAGCACAGTCAGTGAGCAGAGAACGAATCTGGAAAACCAGGAAGGGGGGGAATGCAGAGAGAGAGAGAGAGAGAGAGAGAGAGAGAGAGAGAGAGAGAGAGAGAGAGAGAGAAGGTACATTATATGTCAATTATTTACTGAGTCATTATAAAAAAACCTTTGTTATTGCCAACACTTGAAATATGTTTTAGTGTCAACATCAATATCACAACGAACTATAACTAAAAATAATCTGTATTATTTGCTTGCAGAAATAGATAATTCAGTGTCAGTATACTCCTACGTAAATAAGACAAACAGTGCAAAGCATCTGTGTGGGTTTCTGTAGTTTTAATGACTGCTGTGATATTTCACATGAAAAGCAATCCCAAACACAGGCTGTCCTTGTATGCATCCACCCCAGTATATAATTTATGTGCTTCTCTGATGCCTCATACAACAATGCGTGTGGGTGGGCACTGGTTAGCAGAATGTATATTATTTGTGTGCTCTGGAGAAGTCTAATAATGCACCATTTGTCTTGGAGCAACTAGCTGTCAGGACGTCCTTCACCTCTGCCCACCATCCAACCACCAGCAAATTCCCAAAGGGATGAGAGCTAACATGCAGAGAGACTGATAAAGACAAAGTGAAAGGCAAAAGCACGGCTGCACTGGTTATCTTACCTCAGCAGTAGCTGTGTTCTCAGTAGGGTTGACTAAGACAGTGGTCTCAAGAACATCACTCTTGTATTGGAGGATTCTCTGTCCTGGACACAAGAATGTAACACAAACAAAATGTCAGCCAGATATGTACAAAACCCATGCATATCGTCTTATTTGAACCTAAATGGGTAATAAGACAAATCTATTTTGTTAGCATCACCAGTGACTGGTTACAGGATGCTTAACTATTACACTATTTCTGATGATGAGTAATCATTTTTGACACCAGGAAACATGTAGGTAAAGCAAGCAAAAACGTGACTTTATTTTGTTGTCCAAATACAGAAGCCAGGCCAACACCCAAAAGGCACTGACATTTAACAGATAAGGACAGAACAATACTTGACTCTGCACTGCTTCATTACAACACAAATTGACAGAGATTTCAAGAAGCTCTATTTTTGGTCCACAAGGCGCTCTATGAACACAGAGTGCACTCTCTCAGTCAGTTTACAGCATCTCTATTACAGTAAGCTGTCCATTATTTCTGCTTGCCCGTCCACCTTACTCTACTACCACCCCCACCCCCACCATACTGGAAGTACACCTCTCTGTTTTCTAACGCAGACGACTCCACTTTCACGGCCATCACCATCTTAATCCTCAACATCTGCCTGCTCCATTCTCATTTGACGGCCGTCATCTCAGCCGAAAATTGCTAATCTCATACGAGGCCGTCTGATTGGCTGTTGCCATGGGTAACGGCGAAGTGGCTGTTGCCGGCAGCCGCGTAACACTGACCCACTGTTGGTGCTACTTTTACTGCTGCTGAGCGACGCATTGCAGCATTTCTCAGTGAGAGAGAGAGAGAGAGAGAGACAGAGAGAGAGAGAGAGAGAGAGAGAGAGGAAGAGAGAGACAGAGAGAGAGGTGGTGGAGAAGGAGGAGGAGGAGTAGAGAGAAGGAGAGAGCAAGTGTGTGTGTGTGTGTGTGTGTGTGTGTGTGTGTGTGTGTGTGTGTGTGTGTGTGTGTGTGTGTGTGTGTGTGTGTGTGTGTGTGTGTGTGTGTATGTGTGTGCGTGTGGGTGTATGTGTGTGTGTATATGCGTGAGAGAGAGAGAGAGAGTGAGAGAGATAGAGATACATACTGTAGATAGACAGAAAGAAAGCATCCGTGAGAGCGAGAGAGAAAGAAGGGAGAGAAAAAAATACCCACGCTCCCCCTCTGCTCCACTCCTCTCCTCCACTCGCCTCCTCCTCTCAGAGGGAAAGCAGAGGGGAGTATATAAGTGGATGGAGGAGAGGCAGCAGCACGCATAGCCCAGTGCAACACACACACATGCCTTTTCATCAGGCACGGTTACAGGAAGTGTGTGTGTGTGAGTGTGTTTATCATGTTTCATTTATGTCACCCAGGCGAAATCAGGGCAGTTCAGCATGACAGAGGAGGCTGTATGGAGTTTGTGGAGTGTTTTGAGCGTGTGTGTGTGTGTGTGTGTGTGTGTGTGTGTGTGTGTGTGTGTGTGTGTGTGTGTGTGTACATGTGCACACGCGTGCATGTGTGACTGTGTGTGTGCTTGTGTATGTGGAATGTGAACATGAGTTTGTGTGTGTTTGTGTGTCTGTGTGTGTCTATGTGTGTGTATGTTTGTGTGTGCATGTAGCAATGTATGTGTGTGTGTGTGTGTGTGTGTGTGTGTGTGTGTGTGTGTGTGTGTGTGTGTGTGTGTGTGTGTGTGTGCGTGTGTGTGTGTGTATTTGTGTGTATGTGTGTGCGCGCGTAACAATGCATATGTGTTTGTGTGTGCATGTGTGTGTGTGTGTTTTGTCTTTGTGTTTGCGGAGGGGAGGGGGCGAGCGTGCTGGCACCACCAGCTTGTGTTGTTTACACATTCTCTTTGCAGCTCACCAGCACCACAGATTCGTGTCAGTAAACTACTCTCAAATTCCTGGCTAGGCAGCTTGGCCAACCCCAGCCCAGCCCTTTCCTAAACACACTTTGACTGTGGACACACATAGCAGAAACCCTCACACAAACAACAATCACACATCACAACCAGGGCCGCTCACAGCTTTGTCCGGGTCCAGGACAAAGTCATTTGAAAGGGCCCCCCACACCCAATAACTACAATGTAATGAGAGCCCAATTCTGAACCCCCTCCCTGGGCCCAGGACAACTGACTACTTTGTCCACCCGTCTCGGCTTCCCTGATCACAACCCTTGCACAAACAACAATCGTCCATCTTTGTTCCCACGCGTGTCCACAACAAAGCATGCCTGTGCTGTGCTGTGCTCTGCGCGTGGGAAGAAGCACCAACAGCAGGGCACCATAGTGTTAGCGTTAATGCTAATCAGAGGCTAAAGATAGTACGTATAGTGAGGGAGACTTTTCGAGCTAGCTGAGCATTTATGCTGCCCTACTGAACCGGCAAGTAGAGTAGAAATAATCCGGTAGCCCGGGAGAATGACATGGGATAATGTTCTGCTCTTTGGTGAGCAGATCAAGTGGGAAACCATGAGTATGCAAATTGTAGAAAAACTATTTGCAGACAGAATGAAAAAGGGGGGAAAGGAAAAAAAATACTACTGTATCAGGAGAATCAATCCATAGTATTACTGAACTACTGTAGTTTTAGCAGACCTGAATCAAAAAAATTCTACGTGTACATTTCTTCCAGTCATGGAATTTTCAATAAGACAGAACAATAAGGCTTAACTATGTGTATACAACGTTTTAATTAAAAACTACTTCAGACAGAGGGATTCCATCTGAAAGTGATGATGCTCAACCCATGGTTCATCCAGTTGGTAGGGTTTGTAATATGGGGAGTCCAGTACCTAATCTCCTGTAGCCTCACAGTGTGCACCTTTACACCAGCGGAACAGGGTCAGCTCTATGTTCCCACGGCCCATTGGTCCCACAGCCCATTGGTCCCACAACCAAATGATCCCACAGCTAATTCCTGCTGTTCCATGCTCCCATGTTTTAAAGAAATTGTTAAAAATATAGGTCCTATGTTCTACAACTCCATGTTCCCACATTTCTGAGTAAACTAAGAGTCTTTCTCCCCGCCATGGAACATAGGGCCTAAATTTCAATAAATGATTAGAAATGCTGGAACATGGAGCAGCAGGAATATGCCGTGGGACCAATGGGCCAAAAAAATAATGTTAAAAGTATTAGTGATGTGGGACCAATGGGCTGTGGGAACATAGGCACGCTCCCAGTGGAACACCACACTAATAATTGAAAAATCTTTACTATCATAGTAGCATACTACATTACTACAACATTATGACTTGGTCATTGCTATTCTGGTAACAGGGCATTTATTTTAACAGGGGGCGTGTCTTAACAGATTAATGGAATCAAGGGTTCCCACAGTAATGAAATGGGCGGGTCAGAACTAATCAGTGGTGTCCGTTGAATCGTAGCATTTACTGTTCCACCTAATGAAATGCTCTACTATTTAGTTGTAAAAGCTTTACCATAGTACTACTCTACTACATCATAACACAGAGAGTCTTCAGTAAGACATTAAGATCTGGTCATTATCTGTCATCACCTGGTTATGAGAACCCTCTAGTTTGTAGCATGTATGGTACAATTCTACCTGCCAGTGCAAAATGTAACCCTTCGTTAAAAAATTAACCCTTAGCGCAGAGCTTATGTTATAACCTTACTGTCACCAAAATTGTAATGCTATGTCTTAATCTGTTACTTAAGGCTCTCGGTACTGTCATTGCAATGTTGTTATGATGTAGTTTAGTACCTATTTTCAGCAAACTATGAATAGGCCCGGCGGCAATCCCATCTGTAGTAAGAGGCTACAGACAGTCTTTAGCAAAACATTACAACTTGTTTATTGCCATTTTGGTAGCAGTACATTTACAACAACAACAGTACATCATACGTATACTGTCTGCCTTCTCACTGGACAGTCCTGTGTGATGTGGAAAAACACAGCAATATCATGAATTGTGATCATTTTTTTGTATGTGTAGCTTACTGTAACCCTTATTTTGGCCTGGTAGGATACTTGATGAGCTCATCCAAGCTGATTGGATTTTGCTCCAATGTTCGCCAAGATCCCCTCCGACATAATTATTCCTGATTTAGACCAGCGCAGGAAGAAGGGCTTCACCTCCCGAGAGCTATCAAGGGACAGCCTGCCAGAGTGACCTTGAAGTCTTACCCTCTGAAAAAAAACACCACACACCATGGCTACACACTCAGCAGCTCTGGCTCCTAATTGAAGTAAAGGGCCTTGTGATGGCTCTGCAGTGACAGGGCTGTCATACCCTTCAAATCATCCTTTAATAGTATTAAAACATGTCTGCCTGCCCTGCGCTGGTGGGCCACACATCACACCATGTAAATTAGATTGAGATTACAATAGCTAGTGAAAGATTACAAGAGGTCAACACTATTATACACTGTGTTATAGGGTCACGGGCGGAAAGGTAATAACCTTCATGATTTTCACTTTTACTGTGCATTATTTCTATATATCAAACTGGATTTATATGATTTTTCCTATGACAGTAGGATGCATGCGGTCCATGAAGTAATTCCAGTTTCTAAGTGCATTCCATGGAGCACACACATTATTCTCAGCCGATGTCATGGAGCAGTCCATGAAATCGCAACCAATATCTATAAAATGCACTTCATCGCCATGAAAACCGATAGACCTGTTAAAGTTAGTCATCTCCTCCGAGTAGTCATGCTTTGAGAGGGAGAGAGAGAGTGAGAGAGAGAGAGAGAGAGAGAGAGAGAGAGAGAGAGAGAGAGAGAGAGAGAGAGGTAGACTGAGTCCTTTGACAAGCACATTACCCAGCACTGAGACAGCACTCCTACATACACACAGAAATGACCCCTCTCCACCCCAACCCCACCCCCAACCCCCTTCTCAGACACCCTCCTCTGGAGACAAGAGGCCTGGGCGAGTGGGAAACGAGGTCGTTCAAATGCCACGCTTGAGCAGAGTTCACGCCCTGCTCCAGCTCCAGCCCCAGCCCCAGCCCCAGCAGCCCAGCTCCATCACCCCAGCTCTCCCCAGTCCCAGCACCACAGCCATCGGCAGCGAAGCGAGCAGAGCTGACACCAGGACCCACAGCAGTCACCAACACAACACAGCCTATACCGCACAGCACAACACAACACAGCGCCAGTCAGTCCATGGGGCCGGCACGGGTACTTATGGGCTGGGAGAAATATGGCCTAATTAGCGAGGTGTGCGTACATGCCCGCGAGCCTGGTAGCCATGAGGCCTGACCTCTTAGTCCTCTCCACTGCGGACCAGAGGGAAGACCACAGAAGCACAGTAAGCAGAAAAAATAACAAGACAACCATCATTCACCCCCCACTTCATGTATTAGACAATTTGTTTACTCGGTTCATTTCCTAGCTTAGCATTTGCTATATGCACAAACACAGCTGGGACAAAAAGAACGAGAGACATGCTGCAGTACTGAATACATTCGAGAGGAGAGGGAAGCACAAGTCCGTGATCAATGTAGATCCAGAAATTCAAAATGTATCAGTTCAGTTATGACATGCTCATTTAACACTTAGCAGAGTTGAATTGAACACTATTATATTGGGTCCCATTTCACATGGTGTTGAATCAACACTGCAGAGTTTATTGTGAAGGTACTCCAATGCCAATCCACACAGCCCATCTGTCTGTCTATTATGGACAGTGTAACCGCATTCTTCCTTGTATGAGTCTAATGCTCATGCATAGATCTGCATTGAGTTATTTATGTCCACTCTACATTGGATTACAGACAGTGATATGCAGTCTGGAGCAAATGCAAATGCCAGTCCAAGTGAAGGTGGAGGTAAATGACATTAGTAATGATTTGTGCTGTTGAGGCAGACGTCAGAGATTCAGCACCATGGACAGCGGTTGTTCTTTTTAATGAAATGAACCTCCAGACAGCTGTGCTCAACAGATAAGGCTGTTTCCAAACACAATTTAGTTTTTTTTTAACTAAATTTGATTATTGCTATTTCGCTGGAAGTGCAGATATTTTTTTAACTAAATTTTGGAATGATATTTACTTCGAGTTGAATTAGAACCAGCGGAGACTGAAATGTTCTGTAAAGGTGCACTGTATAGTAATTTTAGTTTCTTCACAGAATTCATGCTGCCCATTTACAAATGTTACCTTTTTCACAAATACTTCCCACCCCCATCAAATTCTTGGTATTCATCACGACTGAGAAAATCACACTTTTCATTTATGAAAAGATGGATCTTCTCCATGTACACCATTTTGAATTTCCAGAATTAGACAATTTTAGCTGCAAAACGTACTGTAAATATTCATATTAGTAAATATTAACATTATTGGTAAGCAAATATTCATGAAAAGATCGAATTTGGCAATAGGCAGCACAGTTTCAATTAGCAGCATAGTTGCAATACCTACTCTGTGGATCCTACTTGCATCCTACACAGTGCACCTTTAATGTAAATCACACAAAAACATCAATATATCTCTATGAGAATTTTCCACTTGGTGATTTCTCATTCTGCTTCCCTCGTTGCACAGCTGTGGATGACACACTGTAAATGTTGCAGTGTTAATTTAACACTCAGAGCGTCGATTTCAAATCTTCTATAGTGCACGTGGTCCCAGAGCACTCTCAAAGTGTTGTATTAACACTGCATGTTTTTACTGTGTGCACTGTCCTTACAGTGGATAAAGTGACAGGCTTTATGAGTGCACTTTTGTCATGTCACGTTTCGCTGCCTTTCATGACGTGAGTGTCCTCTCTCTCTCAGTAAAGCAGACACCTTTCCCCTGACCTTTCCAGCTACTGTCAATCTCTCATTTACTGGCTGTCTATCTCTTAGTTCGCCTTTCCTCCCCCCTCCAGTCCTCCCCCCCCACCCTCTCTCTTTCTTGAGTCCATCTCCTGAGGAAATGAAACAAATGGAGACACACTGGCAGATGGGGAAGTGGCTGACAGTGTCTGAGAGAGAGAGAGAGAGAGAGAGAGAGAGAGAGAGAGAGAGAGAGAGAGAGGGAGAGAGAGAGAGAAAGAGATAGAGATAGAGATAGAGATAGAGACAGAGAAGGGGGTAATAGAAATACAAGAGTGAAATAAATACAGAGAAAGACAAGAGTGAGATGAACAGAGAGAAAGAGAAAAGAAATTACCCCAGTTTTGTCGTCTGTGTAATCTAAGGCGAGTGGTTTAGAGGAGAGGGATGGACGTATCTGTCTTTAATCCGCCCCATCCCACATCTTAATCCCACAGCAGGCCGACCCAATGAAACCTTTCCCAGCATGCCCTCCCTCTCACCTGCCTCTCTGGGAGATAGACAACACACCTCCACAAATCCACTCGCATCAAGACAGTCGGCTAATTAGCAGGCTTGGTAACCGTGTTTGGATAAATTTGTTGCAAACAGCAGTGTATGTGTTGATCTTTTCTATGGATTTTTGTAAGTCAATTGTCAGCACTTCATAATCAGCCCTGGATCTTGTGTGCCTTTTCTTCTCAGACAGATTTTTTCTCCCCAAAAACTCAAAAGGGAACTATTTCCAAAACAATTCTCCAAAATGTCTTCAAAAGCCTTTGTGGAACATGTCTAAAATTGTATAATAATTTAACTGTTCAGAGTCATGATTAAAGTTGATGCCAATACTTTCATGACATCAGTGTCGATTTAGATACTTCGAGACCCATATAGACTGTGCCCTCTGTTGTTGATTCCTCTCTTGTGTAACGAGCTAATGCCTTCATTTTTCCTTTAGAAAATTACCCCACTGACAACACTGCTCAGCCTCATTTTCTCATTTTGCAAACAGGTACTGCATTATGATAATTCGATCACAACTGTACGCACACAAAGTGACAAAATATGCTGCTCTCATGAATACATTTGTTAGCAAAGATCAGCCTTGCATAGCTAGGCCTGATAACCAGCTTGGGCACAGTCCCAGCGACACCCAGGTGCTCCCTGGGCAGAACTGAACCAGATGAGAGTGGATATGACAACCCGGTAATGTCAGCAGTACTGTATAGCCAGCTGCTTATGTATGCATCATGCCTAGTTTTCCAATTTGCACATTTAGCTATAAATAGGCTTCAGCTGTGATCTTGTAAATGGGGTGTGCTTAGCGCTTATCTTTCATACAGTACCAACATGCCAGCCAATGATAAAAACCCATTCCAGCCCAATTCCTTTCACCTGACTCAGTTGATACACCTGCTACTACTGATAGCCAGTGAAAAGAGATGCAACAGCCAAGGCTACCTGAAAATACTATCCTCAACTAGTAGACCTGCCAACTGCAGCTTTGTATACTGGTCCCTACATTAGAACGCCAAACACCACACACACGAGAGACATATTTGTTATAACCGGTAGACCACTAGCCTATCAGCATAGCCCTGTAATGTCAATCGGTTTCATCGGCAATCTGACTGCCTGCTGAAATATAAATCAACTAGTACATGATAACAACATTACTATGGCAATACCAAGTGTCTTGAGTAACAGATTAAGACTTGGCTATTACCATTTTGGTAACAAGTTTATAATATAGGCTCTGCAATAAGGGGTTAAGAAAGCCAAATACCACACAACAGAGTTGTCTTTGTTATCGGGGCACTATCTCTGAAAAATGCTCAATGACTCAAGAGGATACTCTCAATCACGTCATCATCTTTCATCCTGTTTCACAAGTCAATATGTTTCTGGCAGCAGGGAGAGGATGCATGTGGTGGGGCATTGAGTAGATCAGGAAGTAGTCGGTGTGGAGAGAGCAGGGCTGCAGGCCTTAAAACAGGAGGCGTCTTCTGCTGAGACTGGAGCTCAAGTGCTCAGGTGCAGCAAGGCCTGAGGTGAAACACAACCCCCCATCCATGTCCCACGATGAGGGCCGCGGCAGATAGATAGGCACTCTGATTGGGCTATCTTTGTTTTACACACATGTGCATACGCGCGTGCACACACAGAGACACGCACACGCACACGCACACGCACACACACACACACACACACACACACACACACACACACACAGACACGTCATTCTTTCACACTTAATCTCTAACACACAAACGCACGCACGCACGCACGCACACGCACGCACGCACGCACACGCACACGCACACACACACACACACAAACAAATACACTTTTCAAGTTGTTACAGTTTATAGCATACAATATGTGCACATTTTCCCTCATGCTAAGAGGAAACACTGATTATAACATAGCATATATGAAATCTGCAACAGCTGGAATAAAACACGTGTGTATATTACTGTGAATGTTGTTCCTCCAAAAAGACACCCCTGACATCCTGATGGGCTTAGAGTAGACAATTGGTAGCCTTATCATACACACACAACCCACTGCAGCTAAATCTCATTCAGGTCAAAGTTAAACAAATATATAAATAAATGCATATATCATGTAAAAGACACCCTTCAAAACGTTACCTAAGCAATAGGCAAAAAATAGCTGCAATATTGTGAATATCAGTGAATATCTACAAAAGGACCTAAAGCAGATGGATCGGAGTTGGAAATATGTTTGGAAGTGAGGATGATGGCAATGTGCTCCTCCTACAAGATATAGCCATTTTAAACCCTGTTACCTCTTCCTCCACAGACTGACGGGAGGCCCCTACATACACTGCAGAGCTAAATATACAGGACATCTAAAACAATGCACCACATCACATCATCCTCTGCAACTGCATCATACCAAGCCAGTAGACTGCCCCCCCCCAGATCTCTGGCCACCAGAAACATTTCCTATGACCACACAAGCATTTATGGCTGGCACAGGAGACAGTGTGCCAGGGACCCTTTAAATGCCCTTGATTACGAAAAGTGGGTGAGATTCTACAGGTTTGATGCTAGGCGCAACCAAGCTTGGCAAGGCGAGGTGCACGTTCCCGTATCCAACCATAAACATAGCGTGTCTAACGGGAAAGTAACATGTACCCTCATCGCCATATTTCGCATCGATTGGATAGAAATGGAATGCCACACCAACAAGGATAATACCACTCCACACAAGCGGCCTACTCGTCCAAAGATTTCCATAAATTTACGGAGCGAGCTGAATAGTGGGATTATGCCAGTGCCGGAGACTCTCACTAGGAGAGATGCCCGGTTTAACACTACGGTAGTGAAAGCCTAGTGAGAGCTCAAATTAGGTCACTGAAGTATCTTAACGGGGCGCTGCTTTTTTTTCTTTCTTGTGCATAGCCTTTGGTGACACGTTGGTTGCTTGTCCTGCTAGATCAACTGGACGCAATCCAAGTGATTTTGGGTAGAATTTGATTATTCGTGGAACTCAGTGTACTAACGGTACCGATGGCTACAGCTGAAAATGTACCCTACCGGAGTTACATCAGCTCAAATGGCAGGAATCGGGTGTTCAAGGACATTATACACCCTGGCTGCGCCTGTGAAATCTGAACTAGCCCTCCCCTGGTGTCGAAAATCGCTTATTTCTCGATCGGAATACCACGAGTCTCACGTCCCTTACATTTGAGCATGCTGCAATGACATTCCGGCAGAACGATGAGATGCAAAATAGCCTACACCGAGTCGCCTGCGAATGGGATCCGGCCGATTCACCTGGCTGCTTCTCTGATGCGAAACGAGAACTTGCTGTTCTCCCTTATGGCTATAAAAATCCAAACTACTCTGAATCACAGCAGGTTTTGGAAGGTGTTCAGATACCAGCGCAGCGCACACAACACAAATGCTTCAGATACGTTATGCACGATGCGAGAAATGACCTGCTTCGCAAGGTGAAACTCAACAACACAATTTATAAAACGTGCACGACCGAATGACACCTACCGTGGCGGATGCTGTTCTGTGTGTACCGTGTGTGTCCTGTGAGCGGTGCGAACGCGCAATCCAACGAGCGTGCGTCGGTCAGGCAAAAGGGTGGGTGGGGCCAGTTGTGTGCATGTGTGTGACAGAGAATCAGTGCGTGTGTGGGTGTGTGCGTCGGTATGTGTGTGTGACATACACGTATGTCTATTCTTCCAAGCTCTTAAATCCACAAAGTGGTCTGCCAGCTTTTGACTTTGGCCACCTCGACGTCAACTTGACACTCATCTGAAACTTGAGAATACAAGCACACATCCAACGTTCTCAGGATAATAGACAAGCCTTAAGAAAGAGACAAGCCATCTGATTACTTTCCAAGACTGACGGGTGTCTGAGGCTGAATGCCAATAATACCCCACCCTTCGTTTTTATTTCCAAACATGAGGTGGGGTGGGGGCTTCAGGACATAGCCATGCAGAGGCGAGGAGGATGACAGTGAGCTGGGCCATCAAAGTCTGTGCTCTTTATCAGCTCAGCATTAAAGCCGTTTAAAGTGTGCTCATTAAAAGATTCTCATGCTATGCTCAACACATTCACTTTCTTCTATAAATAGATACAACTACTGCCCTGGATATTTATCTCTTACTAGCTGTTATTGCCGTAGACTTATTAAGGGTACGGTACCCACCCAGCACGTCCCAACGACACAAAAAAACCCATAGTTGCCAGTACTATCATACTAATGCAATTTATAGGCCTATGTAATATAGTTGTAGGTTGTTCACAGTCTCGTGAGATAATAATTGTAGGCATAAATAACATAGTATTGAAAAATTAGCATCATATTGTGTATTATATTATAGAGACATAGGCAGCTAATGCATTGCATAGGTTCCACAGTGAATGTATACACTGCAGTTAGCTGTCTCCAGGATGCACCATGTTTGGGTGACTTGGAAGAGGAGGAGATGGTGTCTCTGTGTGGGCGCCCATCTGGCCGCCTGGCTGGCTATCGGCTGTGTGGAGGTGGAGGAGAGAGAGCTAGAGAGGAGGAGGAGGAGGAGGAGGAGGAGGCCAGGTCAGATCAGATCTATACTGGGATCATGTGCTCCTGTGGTGTGCTGTTTCCCTGATCAATACGGCCCTCTCAGCCCGGCCGGGATGAGGCATTAGCAGCCAAATTAATCTCCACTCCTCAGCAATGCATTGCCTGTCCTCCACCCCTCTCTCTCTCTGTCTCTCTCTCTCTCCTACACCTCTCTCTCTCTCTCTCCTCCACTTGCACAAGCTCTCCCTTTCTGCCTCGCCTGCCTCTTGCTTACCGTTTCAGTACAGAAAAGCACAGCACAGTACATCAGATTACAGAGATCTGCAGCTCCCTCTCTCACATTAACATTTATACCCATTACATACACAGGGAACTGAGAGAGAGAGAGAGAGAGAGAGAGAGAGAGAGAGAGAGAGAGAGAGAGAGAGAGAGAGAGAAACACACACACACACACACACACACACACACACACACACACACACACACACACGCACACACCTTACCTTTCGGTTAGCTCTTTATCCTATATTTCATTCTTCCATTACCATGCTTTTGTGTTGACAGGTATCCTAGTTGTATTTCATTACATCATTTCTGGCACAGAAAAAAAATAGGAAGAACAAAAAAGGCCATGCAGTCAAAGTCACGTTAGTCTGAATCTGGTCTGCTTCTCCAATAGAGGTAGAGTCTTTTTTTGCCTTCAGGTAAACTCCTTCCAAGTCCATTTATAAATGGCCGTGTTCCAGATAGTGTGGATGCCGCGTACTGCACTGCCGCGTACTGCACTGCACCGCACCGTGCTGAGCTGAGTTGTGCTTTGTGCTGTGGCACCAAGGAAAGAAGGCTGAACAGAACACTGCTGTTAACTTTGGAATGGGTGGGGTGGCCTGGATCCACTGCCAGTCTTTACATGCGAACACGCACACACGCACAGCCACGATACACACACACACATGCACAGGCATGCATGCACTGATATGCTCACATGGACGGATGTACGTGCGCGCACACATCCACCCCCCATTCCCCCCCCCACCCCACACACACAAGCACACACACACACGCACGCACGCACACACACACACACACACACACACACACACACACACACACACACACACACACACACACACACACACACACACACACACACACACACACACACAGCTGTGACTGCCAATGCCAGCGTACAACTACTACTACTCCGACACCACAACTGTTATTTGGGTCTGTCCAAATTAGTCAGCTGACACTGATAGTACTCTGCCCAGCGTGGCACAGTGGCCCAGAGACAATGGACTGGAGCGGAGCGGGGTGGGGTGGATATGGGGTGTATACTACTGAGAGGCTGCATTGGCCTCAATCTCGGCTTCTTTCTTGGCAACTGCCGCCAGTCGGCTCTATTCTTTATTCAGTGGCCGATGTGATGTTCATATTGTGTTGATAGCCAGGGAAGCCGGGGCCAAGGGGTAAGTTGTCCTGGGCCTAGGAAGAAGGGGGACCCAGAATTGGGTCCTCATTACATTCTATGTATTGGGTCGGGGGCCCTTTTAGTTGATCTTGTCCCGGGCCTGGTCAAAGCTGTC
>NC_085878.1:44002487-44004987 GCF_034702125.1 Engraulis encrasicolus
ATCAGCTTTTTATAGTTAAGGCTTGCCACCATGGCAACAATCACCTAGCACCTTGACAAATGTCCTCTGAAAGGTTATATAATTTTGGATTGTGATTGTAATTTTTTAAGGTCATTTACAAAACATACATTTTATATATAGGCTATGAAACTGCACATGATAGCCTTTCTTGGTGGTTACATCAAAGATTTTCCAGGTTCACCCACCTTGACTAACACATCCTCTGCAGTAAACACAACACAACACCTCTCAGCACCCCTGTGAGAACAGGCTGTGCCTCGGCATCCCTGATGGGCTCCCTGGGGGAGGTGGGCGACTGGGGACGTTAGCAGGTGTGCCTGCCCAGAACTGGTGAGCGATTGCTGGGTTGAGTGGCTCTGTCACAGGGGCTAAAGAGGGGGCCGAGCTGGTGGGGAGAGAGGCAAATTAATAGAACGGTATAGGCAGGGACAGCTGGGCTCACATGGCTATTTCTTTGACCTCCCCCTTCCCCAACGCACGCGCACACACACACACACACACACACACACACACACACACACACACACACACACACACACACACACACACACACACACACACACACACACACACACACACACGTACGTTGCACACGCACATGAACACACACGTACACACAAGCACGCTCACACACAGCTCTCTCTCTCTCTCTCTCTCTCTCTTTCTCTCTCTCTCTCTCTCTCTCTCTGCCCCTGTCTCTCCACAGCCCTCCTCTCCTCTCCTGGGGGAAGGTGCTGGAATCTGTAATGATGAAAAGGGGATCTTATTCATCATTGCAGGGGCTTGGCTTCAGAGGGCAGCTTACTGGAGGAATCTGGCTGCTCCAGGACCAGTGAGGTGAAGTCACATGGGATAAATGGGCTAATTTAGTAGTGGTTACTGTTCATATTAGTCAATCCCAGTTGCCCTGTCAAGTCAGTTTTGTCATACCAGTTATAGTAATTAATACTAAATGTTATATTACAAATATGTAATACATTACAAAAGGCATTTCACCTTCCAAAAATGTCCTCCAACTATTTGTGTCTCCATATTTTTACTATATGAGTATCTCAATGGGTCTCAATGAGTTGCTTGTCATGATAATGTTCACAGTAAAAAAACGATCAATATTTATGAGCATAATAAATAACAATATGAAAATAATAATGTTAATGATAATAATACAATCCATTATTGTTACTGTTATTATTGCAACATTAAAATGTAGGCCTATGTTAAAAACAATGAGTAAAGGAAACCCATGAGAGAACAGTCAGAGCAGCAGCATCAGTCACACACACACACACACACACACACACACACACACACACACACACACACACACACACACACACACACACACACGCATTGCATTCATGCATGCAGGCACGCACGCACACACACACACACACACACACAGCAGTAAAAGCCCCCAGCTTGACCTCTGTTATACCTGCCAAATCTCAGCAGCAGTGTCACTCTCGCTCTCTCCCTTGATCCCTCATCCCTCTCTCATGCCACACTGTTTAGCTCTCCTCTGTCTAGCCCTCTCTCCTTTCCTCATCCCCTTCCTTCCCTCTCCTCTTTCCTCCTTTTCTCTCATCCCTCTTTTTTTACCAACATTATGTCTGCATCACTCTGCTTCTCTGTGTATTCCATACTGCCGTTCTTTTCCATCCTCTTCTCTCATGACCGCGTTTTCAGCTATTTTTCCTGGAGCTACACTTGTCTCTCTTCCACAAGTCCGCTGTGCTCTTTTGCCATTCTGGAGTGTGAAAACATTAGGACAGCCGTGAGCAAGGGAAAGCTCCTCATGCTACCCGGTCCGTGAAAAATAGGTCTCCCGCTCCTGCACACACGGACACAGACACACACACATACACACATACACTTACACACAGACACACAAACTCAGACACCGATTCTATTTATTCCCTCTTTATTTTTATTTATATATATCTCTCTCTCGCTCTCTTCTCTCTCTCTATCTCCCTCTCCCTCACTCTCTCTCTCTCTGTCCCTCTCTCTCTCCTCTTTCTCTCTGCCAGTGGGAAGTCAGCAGGTCCTCTTCCTGCAACATATGTTGCGTGTCAGGAAGGCAAAAACCCCTGGCCGGATCACAGCAAGCGGATCATCCGCAACATCCCCCACCCCATCCTTGCCATCCCATCTCTCCACGCCAGGCCACCACAAGTCAGGCCAACCCTGGGCCATTCCCCCCTCATTCAGCTATGGCATGGGGGAATTACTCCTTCTATCCAGGATTAGCAAAACCAATCAAAATGATGTTGCATGACCTTGCCTGGGGGATTTTTTTTTTAGAAGAGCAAAAGTCAAATGACCAATAATTTATTTTTTACCTAAATCCCTTTGAGTCGTGTAGATGTGATTTTTTCCTTTACCGAAATAGTCTACACAGCTCCAGTCCACGTGTCTCTGGGAAGTGAACAGGCATCTGACAGCATCTTACACCAGATGGAGCGTAGTGGAGTGAAAT
>NC_085878.1:44007487-44009987 GCF_034702125.1 Engraulis encrasicolus
TCTCCACTCATTAGGGAAGCCGGCGGGGTGGGTGGGGTACAAACAGTTCAGTTGTCCCGGGCCCAGGTATGGAGGGGGCATAGAATTTGGTCATCATCACATTGCATATATTGGGTAGAGGGGCCTTTCTGATGACTCTGGCCCGGACCCGGCCAAAACTGACAGCGGCCCTGCCCCTCATTAGACCTCTATTGAAAACCCCTCATCTGAATTCCACACACATGCTCAGCAGTGCTTTACACTAACTTTTTCGCTTACCAGCCATTTTGGCTAGTGGTTTTCCTGACTCACTAGCCATTGGGCCTTTTCACTAGCCATAATTTCCTTCGCCATCATAGCAGCTTTAATGAATTATATAATAGGCTGTAATAATGTAATGTAGGATAATATAACATAATATAACATAATATAACATAATATAATATAACATAATATAATATAATATACATTAATATAATATACATTAATATACATTAATATAATATAATATAATATAATATAATATAATATAATATAGGGCCTAATAAATAGAATTGTTATTAACTGGTCCATGCATGCATGCATGCTATAAGAACAGATTAACTTATCTGAGGAATGGCATAGCCGTGCAGAAACACCAAGCACAGTGTTGTGGAAGGGCACAAATGTAAGCTACATGAGAGCAAAATATTTCCGTCTTTGATCTGAAGGGCACTTTCGATGCGCAAAGTATATAGTGCAAAGTCATTGCCAAGTTTCGCATGTCCTAGGTCATGGATGTGGAATAACACCTCTTCTGGAATACATGTATTTTCTCATAAAAAATAGGCTATCCACTAGAAGGCACACACATATGCGGCCGGTAACTACAGAAGGAGTTACGACTTCCTTTCATTCCGTTTAAAACATAAACGAACGCAAGGCAAGATGGGCACATGCGAAGGGACATGGGACATGATTTTGTGCGGTCTGGAAGGCTACTACTGCGCGTTGTTTAAGACCCGTTTGACAGTCGGGAACAACGGCACAAGAAACATGGAGGAATATTAAGGTATGAAGACATACAGGCAAATCAGAAAATGATTTAAACCGAACATTATTAATGCCGCATGTGTCCTTGTCTTATCACTGCGCTGATTAGTCTCAAGACTTTCACAAGACTGAGGTGTTCTCCTCTCGCCTTGGTCATTTTAATGTCCACTACTACTATGCATTGTACTAATGACAGATCCCAAAACAGGTCAGTTGAGATGAACTTCGCTACTTTATTTTCACGTGAAGGTTTTCAGTGACATTTCCAAAACGCGCGCTGGTGTGCCGGACTGGTAGCTCGCTGCCGCACAAGACTAGCTCTATCAGATTCCTCTCGCGCGTGAGACACAGGTGACACGTGACACAGGTGCTTTATGGGTATTGTAGGCTCGCGAAAACGCATGGCATTGCGTTTTGTAGCAAAGACGGTCCGAGGGGAAAAACTACAAAATGCGGTGCCTCATCATTTAGAATAGTGACGGACCCGCCAGAATGGCTAGTGAACCTTCGGTATCTACTAGCCAACGCCGACTTTCACCCGCATTTGGCTACCTGGCGTGTGTTAGTGTTAAGCCCTGATGCTCAAGCTGATGTTACGGCAAACTAACCAGAATCTTAATTTTATTGACATCCTCATTAACCTTGGTGATGGTGGTGGTTTTCATCCCGTGTTTAACATTCAGTGAGAGGGCACCGCTTCAGGGCTGTGGAGGAAGATGACAGAAGGAGGGAAATGGGCGTTCTATATGGCCCCTGAGGAACTGGCACTGTAATCTCTCTCTCTGTCTCTCTCTCTCTCTCTCTCTCTCTCTCTCTCTCTCTCTCTTTCTCTCTCTCTCTCTCTCTCAAACAACACCCTCTCTCTTTCTCTCTCTCTTCCTCTCTCTCTTCATCTCGACTCTCGCTCTGTCTCTTTCTCTCACACACACCCTTGCTCTCTCTCTCTCTCTCTCTCTCTCTCTCTCTCTCTCTCTCTCTCTCTCTCTCTCTCTCTCTCTCTCTCTCTGTCTTCTCACACATGAACACTTCACACACTGTGGTCATGTTTGAAGTCCTGATGGGCAGACTGTCCAATCGAACGTGCCCTTTAGAGTCCTTCATGCCAGACACAGTGGGGAGTCCACACGCATGGCAGCGGAGTGGCGCCATAATGGAAGCACTTCCTCTCCACCCTTATCCTCATACTGTCACCTCTGCTACCAAACACACGCGGAGATAATAACAGCATACAGTACTACAAACACAAACAAACAAACAAACACAAAGAAATGTTCACAAATACACAAACAAATGCTCACGTGCACACACATGCGCTCTCTCTGTCTCTCTCTCTCTCTCTCTGTCTCTCTCTCTGTCTCTCTCTCTCTCTCTCTCTCTCTCTCTCTCTCTCTCTCTCTCTCTCTCTCTCTCTCTCTCTCACACACACACACACACACACACACACACCAACCCACACATTGTGTAGCCTGGTCCTTGAGCCATTGTCTCT
>NC_085878.1:44017487-44137487 GCF_034702125.1 Engraulis encrasicolus
GTATTTATCGTATACTGCATTTCATGTCAATGTTCGCAGCTGGCACATTGCTCTGAATTACAAAGATGTCTGACCTTGGATCTCGTGTGAAAACTGGGCCGAGTGATGCTTCTGGAATAGCTGAAGCTCTTTGTTTAGATCACAGACGGTCAGGTCAACCTCCCAAGATCTCAGTCCTGAGGACATGAACACAAACATACAAGTCAGTTAGGATAAAACACACACATTTTCTTGCTATCTTCAATACACATCTAATATGGGCCCTATGTCATGCAAAGGACCTGGCAAAGGACCCAGGCCGGAATCGAACCCTGGCCAGACATGTAGTAAACGAGTGCCATGGTAGGACACTATTCAGATAGCTTTTTTGGGCTTTATATTAAGTCTTATTATAGACTATGTCTATGCAACATTCCACAGATGAAATGGATGGTAATTGGGGGCGCTGTGGCGCAGCGCGCTAAGCCCCCCACATTTGAGCTTGCATGCCCACGGGGACCCCGGTTCGAGTCCGACCGGGGTCATTTCCCAGCTATGCCCCACCTCTCTCTCCCAATCATTTCCTGTCTGTAATCCACTGTCCTGTAATAATAAAGGTCAGAAGGCCACAAAAAATACTTTTTAAAAAGTTGGTAATTAATCAAATATAAACCTTTGTTAGTATTTGATCTAATTTGGCTCTTATTTTGTAAAGTTGTTGAGATAATGCCACGCCCCTTTCCACTATGTTGCTGTTTATAACAAAATAAAAGTAACCATGCCACAGGTAAACACTGCAATGGAAAGTTACAGATTGACATCCGCGATACAATAACTTTACTTCCAATACACTTTTGCCCATTTTTTGCTATCTGAATTTGTGCTTTTGTAGTTCAAACATGTTTTGAAGAGTTTTTTCAAATGAACAGAGGCTACACGCGCGCGCGCATACAGAGATGCAGTAGCTCACAATGGATGACAACATTTCAAACTTCAAGTGGCCAATCCTAATCACTACTTGTCAAGGAAAGCAAAACTGGTGCACAATTCTGATGGCAGCTAATATAACATACGTATCAATTTTAGATACCAACATAGAAAGAAAATCTTACCACTACTCGTAAACTTTGATGTGTCCCAGGACGGACTCAAATTAGCTTTGGGAAACATGAAACTGCAGACTCACCGCGTTTGATGTGCTCCTTGGTGTTCTGAAGCTGATCCTCCGTGGAGATCTCTCCTATCACGATGAGCATGCAATAGTTCCTGGGGCTGAACGGGCGACCAACCGAACGCTCGCCGCCTACCCGATGCTGAGTAAGCTCTCGCGGCGGCTCACTTTGTTCCGGCTTCGCGCTGCGCTCCTTGTCTCCCGCCACAGAGGGAGCATCTCCTACCGGCATTTCCATGGCAACAAGAGCTGGAGCTGACGCTGGGACCTCTTCCATTTCCATGACAACTGCATCCATGAGCTATGTCTGCAGCGAAACAACATCAGCCGAGGACCAGTGGGAGTGTCTCGGAAGAGAGGAGCTTGTTGGATTGGTCCTAAAATTATGTGGCTATTTGATGTCAGGCCTTGCCAATTGGTTGATTTCAAAAGCAATTCCTTTCAAACGCTCATAAATCGTACTTGTCTCCCTTTCCCTAACCCATTCATCACATCAATACCACCAGTCTTTCCGAGTAGCCTACCTAACTTCTTTCATAGGAGAAAAGACAAATCTGCCCAAAAACCTTATTCTGTCCACGTGAATGTATTTTCTTCCAAAGATGCTCAGCCGTTTTCCCCAGGTTTGAAACTTGTATGCCTGTGCCCGGTGATGCTGTACCCCAGAGTGTCGGTCAAGAGTCCCTGCCAACTAAGTGCGCATGCAGACTGCAGAGAGGCTGATCAAGGCTGATGGAATTTCCAAATCTGCAGCAGCACGCTGTCTGTTTACGCAGAGATCATCTAACAAGAAGATGGTCTATTTCAGGCGGTCTTTAAGAGATTGTGCTTGCCTAAAGTTACTTACATAACATGCTAAATCACCTTACTCTATAAAGTATGCTCCCACCCTCTAAAATATGTAGCCTAAACTTCGTGCATATTAACTATTACTGAGTATCAACTATAACTATTTTCTGCCCATGAAGAGGCAAATAATACAGCGGTAGGCTACCAGCTCTCTATTGCTCCCTACTGTATTGGTCCTGATGTGAGCAATATTTTGTCTATAAATCTTCCAGCCACTCCACCGCACTGCAGTAAGCCAGTGATTGCCATCTGCAAGCTACCCAGCAGCGACAGCCACAGATTGCAGAACATGACAAAGCAAAATACGCAGCAATCATCCAAGTTCAAGGGCAGCTTCAGAATATGAGCTTAATTCATTAGGTCAATCTGTCACATGCTACAAAATAAATAATAAACGCAACCTGATCATGTGGATAATAGCCTACTTGAAGAGTCATGCTATATAATTGGAAATGGAACCATGCGCCATTGGGAACCGAATTATGCGCGGTACAGAAATGTGCACAGCACACTGTGTGATGGACACTGGCTGAATAGTATACAGGAGGCTGAGATTACTCAAGACATTTACAATAGTAGGCTACGACCTAGCCTACACTGTCATCTAGTGTTCATACCGACAAAGTGCATGTCAGGAAAAAAAAAAGTTACAGGTAAAAGCGTTTCCCTATACATCAACATTGTGCTTGTATTTGGAAAGAGGTAGGCTATTGTGTGGACACTTCAGCATAACTCTTAATATGCCCAGCAGCATACATTACTTTTGTGACATACAGCTGTTGTTGACTTATGGTTCTTTCAAAATGAGTACAAATACTGTATAATCAGATGTCGACACGTGTACATCGAACAATGGCTTGACAAATTAAAATATGTTTGAATGATAGAACGATGAATAGATGCTTGATGCTTTAAACCCTGCTAAATATGCAGGGGACTGACTGACCAATACAGAACTCCCCACCCTGTTCATAGATTATTAGAACCACTAAATGCACCAGTATGCCAAAGTGCCCCATAAAGTTGCCATTCGTTTGAAATATGAAACACCATCATTACGCACGATTGAGGCGCGTGCACATGAAAAAATGTCATTGCATCTTTAAATGTCCATGCGGTTGTTCTGCGCCCCGTTCCCCCGTGGATAGCACAAGACGGGGTGAGAGTGCAACTCGGCGGCGCTTTCATTTTCTGCGTGGACGCAAGCTGTAGGCTAAAGTTTGTAATAATATTACTAGCTGGGGACCTTCCTTTGCAGGTAATGCGTGCCATTATTTCTTATGACTGGATACGTTATGCTTGCTCTCGGTCTCATCGACCTTACCAACTGTCTTTCCTCTTGCGAGGATGGCACAGATTTGTGTTCAAGGACGGGTTTCAAGGAGTGCTATTTGAGCTATTGCCATATCCACCTTGCTGCGCATTTCGGTCATATTGTCGTTTAGCCCAGAGTAGCCTTCTCTGCGACCAAATTAATGCATGCGTCTCATGTGATTCCAAACCTTGCTTTAGTAGAATTGCTATGGCACTCTAATTGATGACAGGGTGAGAATATCCAGCCTGGTGTTCCCCTTTTTCCCGTTTTAACCCAGACCACCACCAGCTAGCTAACATTTTTTGTTTGTTTGTTCCTGGGAACGCTTTGGGGATGTTGTGTCTTGGCTTGGGGTATGTCTGATGATAGTATCTTGATCTCTAAAAGGGTTCTATCAAAGATTTTTGTACAGGAACATGGTCTTTGGTTGACCATTTTGGGGATAGGGTTTCTATTTGTTTGCATGAATTGTATGGACGTCCTCTTAGTCACTGAGATTTTACTATATACTGTTGAATGAAATACACATCAGACTCTGGAGACATACATCCTATATTATTTATTCATTAATGTACTTCTTTAAGTCAAGCTTCATTCCTCCTTCCTCACACATGTGAAATAAAGAGAAGTGACATCAGGTCAATTAAATGGACATCAAGACAACATTTAACCATGTCTGCTTGGAGATTATAGGCCTACTTCTCAGTCATACTGAGTTGTAGATTCCCATAGAAAAATGGAAAGTGTATTTAAAACTAGGCCAAGTTTTGTCAAGACAATTTACAAGATACACCTTGCTTTTTACCTGAGCTTGGAGAAACTGACTAGGTGAATGAAGTTTGGCACTCTCATCTTCCCATACAGTCCCAGGAAAAAGTTTGTACACCCTTTGAAATTTCTTACATTTCTGTCAAAATTGATCATAAAACATGGTCTGATCTTCCCGGAAATCTGAAGAAGGAACAATCAGAGTCTGCTTTAATTAATTCCACCCATACATTTACATGTTATCATATTTTTATTGGTCATAAGGACATAACATTCACAGGAGAGCAGGGCATAAGTAAGTACACCCTTGCATTAAGTAGGTTTTAACCCTCAGTTAGTTGCAATATCATCAACCAGACTTGTCCTGTAGTTGCAGATCAGACTAACAAAACAATCTGTTTGTATCTTGTCGCCCTCTTCTTTGGAGAACTGCCTCTCGTCAGCAAGGTTTGTGGGATGTCTGGAGTGCATAGCTTTCTTGACTTCATGCCATATGATCTCAATTGTTTTTTGTCAGGGCTTTGACTGGGCTATTTCAGAATGTGCATTTCATTATTATGAAGCCATTCTAAAGTCGATTTGCTTCAAAAGTATGGGTTGTTGTCACATTTCAGGACCCATACTCTTGTGTGCTTCAACTGTGTGACAGACTTCCTCACGTTTTTTCTGTAAAATATCATAATAAACTTGAGTTCATTGTTCCACTGATAATAGCAAACTGTCAAGGGCCTGAGGCAGCAAGGTAGCCGCATATAATGATGCTCCCGCCACCATACTCAGAAGAGGAGATGTAACCAATAATAGCTAAAAATGGGATTCATTCTGCCAATCTAAAATTAATGGGGTTTCTGTCCAAAAAAATATTGCTGCACCTTTGAGGTTTGCGAAAAAGCATTTATATGCTTCATAGAATTACTGCAAAATATTCTGTAGACCAACATTGAAACCAAAGTTGAATTGTTCAGGGGAACACACAATGTCATGTTTGGAGGAGAACTGGAGAACCACACCTTCACCAAAACATCATCTCCACCTTCAAGTATGGTGGCGGGAGCATCATTATATGCTGCTACCTTGCTGCCTCAGGCCCTTTTCAGTTTGCTATTATCAGTGGAACAATGAACTCAGAAGTTTATCGAGATATTTTACAGAAAAAAGTGAGGTAGTCTGTCACACAGTTGAAGCACACAAGAGGATGGGTGCTGAAATGTGACAACAACCCATACTTTTGAAGCAAATCGACTTTAGAATGGCTTCATAATAATGAAATACACATTCTGGAATAGCCCAGTCAAAGCCCTGACAAAAAAAACATTGAGATTATATGGCATGAAGTCAAGAAAGCTATGCACTCCAGACATCCCACAAACCTTGCTGACGAGAGCAGTTTTCTAAAGAAGAGGGAGACCAGATACATCCAGATTGTTTTGTTAATCTGATCTGCAACTACAGGAAACATCTGGTTGAGGTTATTACGACTAACTTAGGGTTAAAACCTATTGAATGCAAGGGTGTACTTACTTATGCCTTGCTGTCCTGTGAATGTTTACACCTTATGGCCAATGAAAATATGAAAACTTGTAAATGTTTGGGTTGAATTAGTTAAAGCAGACTCTGGTTGTTCCTTCTTGTGATTTCCGGGAAGATCAGACCATGTTTTATGACCAATTTTGACAGAAAGGTAAGAAATTTAAAAGGGTGTACAAACTTTTTCCTGGGACTGTATGTGATGAAGCACGTGATCCTGTTACCTTCACTGTATGAAATGGAGTTGATGGAAATTCCACCGATCTTTGAACAAAATGAACAGTGAATGTGTTAGTGTAGAGCTGTCTTCTGATGGGAACTTTGCTGACATGTTTATTTTAAATAGAGGTACGGTGCAACTTTTTGTTGGTTCTCTTATCAGGCTGCCCAGTGGCCCTACAGCATGGCCATGTGATGTCAAACTCAGGCCCGGCAGTCAAATCTTTCTCATGGGGTCATTTTATTTGGCCTGTGAGACAATTTCAAATGTATGAAACACACACACACTCACACACACCATATGGTAACATGAGGTGAACATGAAATGTAAAGTTGGTTCCATATAAGTGGGTAGAGGCCAATGTATCATCTCCCATTCATGCGTGAAGGGACATTTAAGATACCATATGTGTGTTTGTAAAACTTGGCTTTGAGTTTTAAGTGCGTGCATGCCCAATTTTAGCCCACTTACAAAAAATAAACATTGAGTTTGGCCCGTGACTTAATCCCAGATTTTAATGTTGGCCCCCTGAGAATTTGAGTTTGACATCCCTGCCCTATACAGGATTAAAAGGTCATTGGCAGATGTCCCCTCGACACTTAGCTATGTGTGATGTCACCTGACAAGTAAAAGTAACAAAAAGTTACAAGTACTCTTAATGTTTACCTCATGAGGTACAGTGGAGTAAGCGGTCTATTAACTATGTAAGATCATGTACTAGTGTTGTAATTATATAAGTAACACTTCTATTTCTACTTTATACACCTTTGATGGTTTCCCTCCTTGTAATGGAGTGATCATCACTAGGGTTGTGGGCGTGTTCTGACTGTTATGCCAATGAGCCTGACTATGGTGTAGCGGTCAGAGCCCCAGTTTGGTACCCCAGAAGGTCTGGGTTTTAGTCCTGATGGGCCCCCCACTCCCCTTCACTTCTATTGTCTTATATTTTATATGTCTTATATTATGACTTATATTATGACTTCTATTTTATTTAACCATCTCAGAAAAGGGCAATAGTTTGGCTTTCAGGTCATGTGTCATGAAACATAAGGCTCAATCAAAGTTGTTACACAAAGGTATGTCTGTGGAGGCAAAGTGAGGATCAGCTCATTGTTGCATTCGGGTGTGTTGTAGAAGTATGATTACCATATCTATGCCTTGGGGATTTTTCTCAGTCCCCATATATCAATGAAGGCCTATACTTATACCTGTCTATAAATTATGTGTATACCTATTGTATATTATACCTATAGGTATATTTATACCTTTCTATCATGTATATAACCTGTCTATAATGTAGGTTTATACCCGACTTTGAGTTAACCATACATTAGTTATATTGTGCTATTTTGTTGTTGTTGTCCATGTCCTTGTGTAATTGATTGTAATTATGAGGAAGTAGCTCATTCTCCTTCTTAGCCTATATCTGCCTCTGCCTGGTTCACCCCATACCATGTCACAAGTCAGATATAGTCTGGAGACCACTTACTGAATTTCTCGTATAGGGGAGGTGTGGTTTACGATTGCCAGCGGCCATTTATTGGCCATATACGTAGCCCATAGCCAATCGTGTCATGCAGTTGTATTCAATCGAACAGAAAGCTTCCACTTGTCGAGTAATGCATGTCATCATCTTCCCACCCCTCCTTGCTCTCGGATTGGCTCCCTAAGTTTGGCTTGCCCTTTGGGATGAGCTTCCATGCTGTCTCTCTGGTCTGAACAACTGTGTTAAGCAGCAGCAAAATCTGCCTAACTCTTTGCGGAACCCACTGTCAAGTCATTCCTAAAACCACTTACAGACCCTTCCCAGGTCACAGTAAGTCTGTCCTGCGCAGCAAACGGTGTGATCTGCAACCCACCTACTTCTGATGAAGATCAGTTATCTAGTTGTCCAAAACCAGGATCATACATTACAGCAGTATGCCTCTTAATAAGCCAAACTATCCTCTGGTACCTTTGCAGTCTCCAGTAATAGTGTTATAATCTCTAAAAAGATCAGGAATGTATGTCACGGTGTCACAATGAGTGCACAACCGTTCGATTCCTGAATTCACTTGAATCCACTTTGTCTCACAGAATGTCTTTTTGCACAATTACCTTTTTCTACATTTATCTCTATTTTTTATTGTATTTTCCCCACCCTGATGACTATTCCTGTGTTTATTTTTGTCTTGAAATGTCCATGTGGGCTTTTGTGTATTTGTGTATTTATGTAAGCTATTGGATGCCTGAATTTCCCCCTGGGGATCAATAAAGTTACTCTACTCTACTCTACTCTACTCATCTCAAAGGCTGTGTCCCAGAGGTCACAATTGGCCACAATTGGCCATTTCGTCAAGCCTGTAGTTTGGCCAAGCTGTCATATGAACTTCTCAGAGGCCCATTTATACCCTACATTTGTTTAGTTATTCTGTTTGTAATGTACACGTACTAACCCTGAATGTATTTTGTCATTCGTTAACATGTGTGAAACAACATTCCACACGTATATGTAACCCTCTCAGACATAGGGTATGAATAGGGCTTTACCCATGTCAGTCAAATGCCTCTGTATGCCACTAGCTGAAGCTACCATCAGTCCACCCTTTGATCTAATTTAGCAACCAGCGTGGTCAGCAATAGAAATCGTAGGTCTATGGCATGGCTTGAAACCCGCCTCAATTATTGAAAATGCTTCTTGGGATTCTATTGCAAGGGGTTTTTGAAATAGTGGGGTCGTATTAGGCTCAGTCATTTCAAATTGGTGTTAAAGTTTCGTTTTCACTTCCAAGTTGAAGTTTTGGGTCTATAGAACAATTTGAGTTCGAGTGTCAAACACACAGATAACAAAATGGCCTGCGGGGGGCGCTCTAAAATATATAAACTGCTATAACTTTTGATTAGTTAAACCAAATTTAACATATGAGCTATGTATGGATTCGGCATGGAGAGGAGAAACCGATGAGCTAAGTATTTGGTTACCAGATTAAAGACACACTATGTAAAAAACACACTTTTAGCCAATGGACAGCTAAATCCGGGCTTTTTTAAGATAAAGGGTGGAAATGCCCTCAAAGTTGCAATGAAACATAATTTATTGTTACAAGTTATTGTAAACAAAACAAAACAAAAACTGGGTTATCACTTAACTTTATTTGTTCAGAATATCCCTGAAGCACACAGATACTAATAGGATACCTATACACAAATATGGCTGCATATAGCCTAAGTTATGTGATATTTAGCATCCAACTTGCAACTTTGAGTGTATGAATTTAGGAACATGAGTACCAGCTTTTTGTTCCAATCAAGCCATAATTTTATTCACAACTTAAAAACTTTATATCTGGAAGAAAGTAAATCAATAATAATAATAATAATAATAATAATAATAATAATAATAATAAATACTATGGGGAGCATAATTTTTTCCTGCATTCAAAAAGCAAACAGAAGACCATAGGGCATAGGGCATTTATTCCAATACTCCACTCTACAATAACTATGACAGAGAACAGATGCAAAAACAGTCAGTGGTCAGTCTTAGAAATTGCATGTGCACTTGCACAGACGTGTGCACTTTAACTCTGCCTTTATGCACTTGCACCGAGATCTGGCAGGTCTATTTGTACAAGTACTAGTACAGCTGCACTTCACCTCTAGTTGGAATACATCTTTGGCAACTGCATCTTTGGTAGTGTAGTCCAAATCTGGGAACTGTTCATTTGTTACCAGATTGGCAGGCATTTCTGGCAAATGCAGATGATAAGAACGGTTTTCATTCTTGTCAGCTGGTAACAAATGGAGAGTTCCCAGATGACAGATGTCCTCATAACAACAGATGATTGTGTCTACCATGTATGAAATAGTCCTATAGTATTATTTAGAATGCTTGCCAAAGGCCTCTGCTTGCCACCAGCAAGCATACTAATTGTTCTCCAACAGTTTCTTTAGTATGCTTGCGGGAAAGCATACCAATTGTTCATCAACAGTTTATTATTATTCTACATTTTTCCATTCACCTCGGCCTATGGGAATCGCCATTCATTAGCGTTCGAGATAGAGACACGGTTCGAGTCCCAAATTGAACGGCTCGAAAAGGGCTCAGGGTGGTGTATTTTTTGCTGGCCTACCCCCTTTCATTCGTTCACCAGACTTGTTTTTCCTCAGTTTTCTCTCTGTTTTCCCCCTCATTGAAATTAATGGTAGAATGGTCAAGATGATGATGTCACAAACTGTGGCAGTTACAGTGAGAGGCGACCTGTCCTAGGGTTTTTAACTAGGTATCAACTAGGTAAAGGCATTGTCAGAGAGGTCTTGGCTCTGAATACAAACTGTGTGAAGATCATAAGCCAACTCGTACAAATGTTTCAGAGAGAGCAGTTTTAAAATCCCTATGATGTGACCCCATTCACTTACGAAAAAAAATGTGTGAACAGCTCAGCGCATAGGCCTGAATATGTCCATTTTTTGACTGAATCGTTTGGCCTAGAAAAGGGATCTCAGCTTTGACATGAAGAGCAGGGCTGTGCCATTTGTGTGTCAATATCATCTGACAACTTGCAAAACTTTTGGAGATATGGCAGTGTAAAAATAAGGCTGCACATATTGACCGCCAAATTGTCACCTTTAGAATCTTCATTCATACACACACACCAAGGAGGTCTACATTACTTACTGTATCATTGACACACACACATGCAGCCATGTAGAACTTTAGACCTCTGCTGTCACTTGGGCAACCATGGCCTAATATGCTGCTGTGGCCACTCTATACAGTAAGTGGCAGTGGCCTACTGGGTAGGGTGTTGGTCTGTCAGAGGGTTGCAGGTTCGAATCCCACCCTTACCTCTCCCTACCCACCCATTGCTGAAAGGCACCTGAAGCATCTGCACACACACACACACACACACACACACACACACACACACACACACACACACACACACCTCTCTCTCTCTCTCTCTCTCTCTCTCTCTCTCTCTCTCTCAGACAGACAGACACACACACACACACTCAGACCTCTATCTCTTTCCCTCGTGTTTCTCTGTGTGTATATAACAGCTCTGTGTGTGTGTGTGTGTGCATAAGCCGCAAGCATACTAATATCATTGTCTCTCCGGAAAGTCTTTTTATTATTATTATTATTATTATTATTGATTTATTTTCTTCCAGATATAATGTTTTTTGTGTTTTTATGTGTGAATAGAATATGGCTTGATTGAAAAAGTTGATACTCATGATACTAAATTCATAAACTCAAAGTTGCAAGTTGGGTCCTAAATATCACATAGGCTTTGGCCCTATGTATCCTAGGTATCTTTGCGCTTCAGGGATATTCTGAAAAAATCCAGTTGAATGATATCCCAGGCTTTATTTACAATAACTTGTAACAATAAATGGTGTTTCATTGCAACTTGGAGGGCATTTCCACCCTTTATCTTAAAAAAAACCCTGAATTTTGCTGTCCATGGGCTAAAAGTGTGTTTATGACATAGTATGTCTTTAATCCGGTAACCAAATACTTAGCTCACCAGCTCCTCCTCTTAATGCTGAATCTATGCATACCTCATATGTTAAATTTGGTTAAACTAATAAAAAGTTATAGCAGTTTATATATTTTAGAGCGCCCCCCGCAGGCCATTTTGTTATCTGTGTGTTTGACACTCAAACCCAAATTGTTCTATAGACCCTAAACTTCAACTTGGAAGTGAAAACCAAACTTTAACACCAATTTGAAATGACTGAGAAAAATTGCACATGCCTACGACCCCACTAAAATGCAAGAGATGGCCAATTTGGCCAGGGGAACTTGGTTGTTAAATTTGGGACTCATGGCCATTTTGGTACAATAAGGCCTTTGCATGTTTGTCCTATAAAAATGTTTTTATAAAATGTCTTGTATGGAAGTGTGGAAAAGGTGTCTAAAGGGCCTATTTTGTCTCACATATAGCATACAGTAAGTAGGCCTACAGAGCAGCTAATGAAAACATGCATGAAAACATGGAGGGGAAAAAACAATACCTGAAGGCTTGCACGTCAGTCATTGTGTCAAGTGATGTGAAATGTTGCAATGTGATTTCAGGGGCCATAGGAAACTGAGGAAGAGGGAGAATGAAGTGACAAGGTTGCCTTTTCGTTGTCTTGTGTAACATACGGTAAAGCCTGTCATAAAGCTAGAGAATGAAAGGTTTCTTTGTGAGCTGTCGTCCTGACCTGCCTAGATATTTCATCTGGCAACAGCTGAAAGGGATTGGTAACTTACAATCAGGGCTCTAAATTAACACACGCCAACCCGCCAAACACGGGTGAAAATTAATTTTGGCTAGTAGAAAAAAATACCTACCCGCCAATTTGGCCAGTAGCGCCCGAGTACAGTAAATTATGAACGGTAAACCGCTGCTATGACGAACGTGCGCACGTTAAGTATGCAGAGCCCTTAAGGCGAGATTTCCTACATTACCCATGGACACTAGCGTCACGACGTAGCCTCCCACCGTGGGCTTTCCAGTGCAGCAAGCGGCAACTCCATGCTGTTGCGCGCGCCAGCATTGAAAACATTTCAGACGACCAGCCTTCTGTCAGCTACGCTCACACTATTCTGACAGGCAGCTCTCCTCCTATGCTCTCGTCGATTTCGCTACAACCTTTTTAACGTCACTACTGCTATTATTACTAGGCTGAACCTTGCTGTAACAGGCTGCCTTTTTGAAGCAGCGAGGCCCTGACCGTTTCAATAACATAGATTATGCCTATGTTTTGTGCGAGTGATGAGAATGTGGCGGGGGTTAGAGCAAGGTTCTGTGTGTTGGTGAATGCTAGTAGTAATTGTAACCGTAATTCAATTCAATTCTTTGGGATAGCCCCTTGAGATGTTCCATCTTTTTTTTTTCGAGGGGGTCCCTATACACATCAAAAAAATACATTACACACAGTCACACATCCACATCAGAGCTCTTCATCACAGGCACAGGTAATAGTAGTGACGTTAAAAAATGGAGTGGTTGTGGAACGAAATTGTGACAAGGGCAGAGGAGGAGAGCTGACTGTCAGAGTAGTGTGAGCGTAGCTGTCAGTTCAGTTGTCTTCTGAAATGTTCCGAGTCCTGGCGCAACTAAGTTGGAAAGCCCACGCCATCGGAAAGAAAACAAATAACAAAAAAGCAACCAACGACGAAGCTGTGGAAGTAACAAAGGAATCGAAGATTCCCGTGATATTATTTACTTTTAGTTAAACTAGGCTTCTTGTCATTTTGTTGCGCATGGTAGATAAGAGAAGAGCTCCTCCTCTCTCCTCTCCTTTTCCTCTCATCACTTCTCCTTCCTTGGGGTGTGCGTATGTGAGGTTTTGGAGAGTTTGGCTGTGTGCTTGGTTACTGTATGTTAAAGGTCTGTTATGTGAGTGGCTTGTGTGATGTGATTCAGCTGTTTTCAGAGGAATTGAACAAAAACTAATCAAATTGATTAGGCCTAAGTAATGAAAGTTAAAAATAAAGCAGAAGTTAAAAAATAATGAAAACATATATAGCCTATAATAGGCCTATAGTATGCAGGCCTATATATAGTGTATATAGTGTAATTGTTGAACAAAATTACCATAATTAAAAAAAAAAAAAACTAGCCTAACACATAGTTTATTTTGGCGAGATTGAAAAAAATGGCTAGTTGAACTTCTGTTTGGCTGGTAAGAAAAAATGTCCACTAGCCAAATTGGCTGGTGGTGGAAAAAGTTAATTTAGAGCCCTGCTTACAATGTGTCTGAGTTCCAGAGTTTGGATTTGAGAAGCTGGTTTCTCAGTTGTGTGCTTGTGGTTATTTCCAAGCTTAGAGAGGGAAAGTTTTGGAGAGAAAACATTGTTTTTCTTTATAGGCTCACATACATATATTAGGCTATAAGATGACGATTTATGTCACTACTTTATTGATCAGATTGCTTGGTCATTCATTCCCTCTTGAAAGTAGATGTTGACCTGTTGTGCACACTTGTAGCATGTCCACAAGTTGGCCTATCTTTTGATGTTGTATAAAGGGGAAACAAAGGACCATTGATCACCGGTTTGGCAGCATACTTCACTTCATTCATATTTTTTTGCTGAGCTGTGTTATTTGTAAAGTGAAGACAGTGGGAAAGCTTATGAATCTAAAGTAGTTAGGCCTACAAAAAGTCAAGGGAAAGGGGACTGTGATGTAGCCCAATCACATTGCATAACATGCAGTATAAACATTGGGACCTCTCCTGTATGTCTAGCCTCCACGAACCAATCAGAGGGTGAGTATATCCTCAAAGGTTGGCCATGTCTCCACGGGCCAATCAAAATGCAGAATCTTCAGAATTTTGCCGCGAAGCAAAAAGTGGGCATGGACCACATCGTTTGGGAGAAAACTTGGTGCGGGTGTGTGCAACAACGCAATGGGCCTCTCATAGCCATCCGATCGGACAGGTATAATCTGCGGTAGATGTACAGAAACTGATAGTTTCCCAAGAAACCAGAAGTGATTTGGCTGGTGATTGGGTACAAATCACTGTATAGCCCGAGAGGGATTCTGTACTTTTTGTCTGAGACTGCTGCTAATGCATGTTAGCACGTTCTGCTAGGTGACCAGCCTGCCATGTCATTCAGGAATGTGTTCCTGTACCACACCAAATTATGGAAACTGAGCCATTGTGCACAATATATGTTTTAAGATTTTGCATTCAGTCAGATGTTGCACTACTGCCTGGGGGGTGTTGCTCTTCGATGTGATATTCAGAAGGTATCGAGTTGGCAGCTAGCAAGCAGGCTAGCATAACAGTATGCAGCCATGATGGGGGATGCAAAGCTACCGTAGTATTGTAGCTATGTCGTTTTTCGTCATGTAAAACCAGATATCGTTGGGCGTGTGATTTTTTTTGTTACTGTAAGGCAGCCCTGATATACCTTGACTAAGAATACATCATCCATTTAAAAATGCATGCTGAAGAGATCTGAAATTGTCCACGCACTTGACGCTACAGTAATGCGAATGGTTTTAGCCGTGTTGTAGTGGGGTGCAATGGGGTTATCAACGATACATGTTATAATTCTGTACAATATAGGGACTTCTGCAGTTGTTGTGTTTTGATATGGTTTATTAGTGAAACGGTCTTCCTCGTGCACATCAGCTTTGCTGTGAAGAACAAAGCAAAGATTCCTTCCATTCTCTATGGACCAAGCATCAAGGGGGGTATTTGTGTTGCCTATTTCCGGTATGGTCTTCACTGCTTCTCTTTATGTTTTGATTACAGCCCGATTGGTTAACCTGCAGACGCCCTCTCCCTCCTACATGGATCCCAGTGGCAGCGAGCTGGACTCCAGTCTCCCGCAGCCTGAGACCCCGTGCCTGATTGTGGAGGACTCGCAGCCCGACAGCATCGCGCTGGAAGACGACCCCGAGAGCAGCTACCGCGCCCTGCTAACCAAACGCCTGTCCAACCTGCAGCCACACTCCCCCAGCCCCGTCCTGGTGAGTGTGGGCGTGCCTCTTCTCATGGCTAAGCTCCATTGGTATGCGAACCTGAAAGTCCAGACCATCAAAGTCATGGAAAACATTTTGGTCATCGTGATAAATTTCAAACTGATGTTCTAATTGTAAAACAATCGAATGAAATTAATGTATTTCTCTTTTCTGTATTCTGTGGACTGTGGAGGTCTTGTTATTCTGATTCTAACTCCCGTTTTGGTGATTTCTATTATTAAATGTGTCCACACTCTGGCTGAAATTTCTAACGAGAATGTTGATTAGGTGTTGGATTTACAAATGCTACAAATTGTAATAATTTGTTTTTTTTTGTTTTGTTTGCTATATTTTACTGTAGGAAGTGATTTCTTCTCCTCCACGAGAGAGACTTTCACAGAAGGAGAGCCAAAACGGTGGGAACCACAACAATCACTCTCACGGTAAGTACTGTCCACAGTTTCTTCCTTCATGTTTGTCTGTGGTAGCTTTTTGTGAAGCAATGGTAAAGTCAAGTGGTCCCAACACTATTTCACATTTATCTTTGCTCTTCCTCTTTTTCTAAACACATCCCCCACAGAACCAGTCCAGAGCTTGGAGGCACTAGAAAACAGTCCAGTGTTGGACGTCATCCCTTCAGGAGACAACAAAATGTAAGTCTGTGTGCTCGAGGTTATGCTGCAAGTTATTACTAGTCAGCCCATCGTGCTTTAACATTGAAAAATAGTCCACACATGCACAATATTTATTGAATATGTTTTCTAGAGATGTGTAAGTGCATACATATTGTGATGGAAATGAAAACATCAGCTTACACTAAGTTGAACCAATGTTAACATCAGTTCTTCTGCCTGCAGGGCTGACATGGAAGATATGGAATCAGGAGCAGACTCCACAACCTGTGCTCAGCCTGAAGGTATGTTGCTGTTATAACTATGTAATTAATGCTGCTTGTGATGCTGTAACCATGTAATTAAATGGTCCTGTGCACTTAGTCATGTGAGAATGATGCAGAAATGTTTTGTGTGTGATAAATACACTACTAAAACATATTTTAGCTTTGTGAATATGAAAATATTGCAAAGTGAAATATGTTTACAATTAATAGCTGTGATGCTGGGACATGTTATAGCTCTGTGTTTCCCAAACTGGGGTATGTGCACCCCTAGAGATATGTGAAGTGATGTTGAGGTTCCTTGGGATGAAAAAGAATGTATTCAACAATGCTGATGGCAAAGAATGCACTAGCTGGTCAAACAGCGCATGGGCTGCAATTTCACAGTACCAAAAGCTGACACATTGATTATGCAACAAAACCTGTCAATCAGTCCAACACTTAACTACTGCATCACACTGTTAAACATGGGATATATTGAGAAAAAAGTGCTCACACACCAAGTTACCCAAGATTGAGGGCAGTTGCTATCAAGGCTACCAACAATCACTTGTCGTCTGTTGCAATGTTGCTTTGCTGCTGGTTACAATGCATCTTTGATGCTAATTGAAATCGAACAAACACGAATGTGACACAAATGGCTGAAAAGACTAAATCCCATCCTCCACAGAGACGTCATCGCCTTCCACCAGTAGGACTCCAGTCGAGGACGCCCCTATCGATGACCCTATCCAGGACGACTCTATTGAGGACCATATCGAGGATGACTCTATCGAGAACCCTGTCGAGGACTCTATCGATGCCCCTAGCGATGACCATATTGATGCCCCTATCGATGATGGAGACCCAGGTGTCTCTTCCTTGGATCAGGGTGCCAGCGGCAGTGCAGACACTGCTGATGATCAAGATATTAGCACAGCGGACGGTGCCACCGACGCTGACCATGAGGACGATGTGTCCCCCGATAAGTGGAAGAGAAACGCCAGCGAAGATACGCCAACAAAAAAAACACCAAAGAAAATACGCAAATATCACGATGACTACATTGCGTTTGGCTTCACTTCTCTCGGTGAAGGCCCGGACGTTCAGCCGCTGTGTGTCATATGTGCAAAAGCGCTGTCTCAGCATTCCATGAAACCGTCCCTCCTGCGCCGACATCTGGAGACAAATCACCCCGACTTGAAAGCTAAGCCGCGCAAGTATTTTGAAAGACTGTTAAAAGGTCTTTCTCCTGGTAAGCCTTGCAAAAAAGAGCCCGAGCCAGTGTTTGATGTAGAGAACGACATGATTAACGAAACCGAGAGGGTCAACAAGAAGAAGCTGGAATCGTCCTACATGGTGAGCTACCGCGTGGCTAAGATGGGCAAGCCCCACACCATGGTGGAGGACCTGATCCTCCCTGCTGTCGCGGACATGGTTGAGGCCATGTTGGGGGAGGAGGCCAAAGGTACCATCCAGACCATGCCTTCCTCCAACAGCACAATCTCTCGTCGTATTGGCGACATGGCAGGGGACATTTTAAAACAGTTAATCCTTCACATACAAGCCAGTGACTTCTACTCACTGCAACTGGATGAGTCTACGGATGTCACCGGCCTGGCTCAGCTCCTGGTGTATGTCCGCTACATCCACGAAGGGTCCATTAAGGAGGACATGCTGTTCTGTAAATCTATCCCAAAAGAGGCCACAGGGGAGGACATCTTCAGAATGCTCAACACCTTTGTGACGTCCAATGGACTGTACTGGTCAAGATGCGTCGGTATCTGCACAGACGGTGCAAAGACCATGACTGGGAGACATAGTGCCGTAGTCACGAGCCTGCAAGCGGTTGCTCCCGAGGCCACGTGGGTGCACTGCAGCATCCACCGGGAGGCCCTCGCCACCAAGGGAATGCCCGAAAGTTTGACGAGTGTTTTGGACGCAATTGTGAAGATTGTGAACTTTGTCAAAGGCAAGGCTATGCACTCTCACATATTCACGGCACTGTGCAGTGAAATGGGCAGCGACCACACAAATCTCCTGCTGTACACGGAGGAGCGCTGGCTGTCAAGGGGCAACGTCTTAACGCGCGTCTTTGAATTGAAGGATGAATTCAAAATGTTCTTCAACGACCACAAATTTCGGCTCTCTGGCAAGTTGCATGACGCAGAGTTTCTCACACGATTGGCTTATCTTGGGGATATTTTCTCTCGTCTGAATGAACTGGGGTTGATGAACCTGGGATTACAGGGACTCTCTGCAACCATCTTTGACGTGCGAGACAAAATCGAGGCAATGATCAAGAAACTGACTCTCTGGATCCACTGCATGAACAGCAATAACACAGAGGTCTTTCCATCGCTGCATGCTTTCCTGTGGGAAAACAACCTGTGGCTGACGGACGGTGTGAAACGTGACGTAACGACACACCTCAGCGAGTTGGCTGCACAGCTGCGTTGGTACTTTCCTGCAATCGACGAGTCGGATAATTGGATCCGATATCCTTTCTCTGCCGTCCCTGCCATCCTGCCGCCATCAGAACAAGCGGGCCTCGTGGACATTGCAAGCACCGCATCCATAAAAGCCGAATTCAAGCAAAAGCCTCTTCCAGATTTCTGGATAGGGCTGCGGCCCGAGTTCCCTGACCTGGCAACACGTGCCATCAAGAAACTAATGCCCTTCGCCACCACCTATTTATGCGAGTGTGGCTTCTCCGCTCTCACGAGTCTGAGAACTAAATACAGGCAGAGGCTGGGTGTAGAAGACAATTTAAGGCTAAGACTCTCTGAGTTTCGACCAGACATTAAGGAACTGTGTGCAGCCTGTCAAGCACACCCCTCACATTAACATAGACTTACTGTCATGTTTAAATGAACTCTTTCAAATTCAAAGCACAGAGTTCCATGGTGTTTTGGTTACGTTATTAATGGACATCCGTAGGTCTTGTTTGTTTCATTCCTTAGTGTTAGTTCTTATTTGCTTCATTTCATGTCTTTCTTCTGTCTTGTTTGAATTTCATGCCTGTTTATCTGTACAGTGATTTTTACAATTTTGTATGGGGTTTTGTGCCTTTATTGTGGATGGGACAGCATAGATCATGCTGGAAAAGTATCGGGAGGGTTCGATTGGAAGATGACCCTGGCTGGACTCGAACCTGTGCCCGCATGGGCAGACAGGGCCATTTATAGTAAAGAGCATTAGCTTGATGCGCCACGGTGCGCCCTCTGTACAGTATTTTTAAATAAATCCCTGTTGTTCCCAAACCATTTCAGAACTTTGTGTGTGTGTATGGGGGGGGGGTATACATAGCTGGACATGAAATGCTTCAAGGAGTATGACGTGAAAATATTTGAGACATTTGTGTACATGTATAATATTTGTGAGGAGGAGCACGGTGTAAGCAGCCAATCACTTAACAGCAGTTTCCAAACAGTCAGATGTTGCAGAGGTATCCTCAGCTGTGTGCGCATACAGGAATGTTTTCATACAAGAAACCAATGTATAGTGTAAACCCAATGTTACCACATAAATAGTTGCTCGCAATGGTGTTATAACAGCGTTAGTAAGTTGTCATTTGTTTTGAAGTTAATACTGTAAAGTGTGTGTGTGTGTGTGTGTGTGTGTGTGTTTGCGTGTTCACCAGCTGAGGGTATGTCTCAGTTTGGGATGCTGGAGCTGTCTGAGAGCCAGGGCTTCCATGATGAGCCACACAAAAGCGGTGAGTGGGATGCAAATTAGAATGTATACGATGCCTTTTATATTCACTATCCTCCACATAAACACTAAACACATTGACAATGAGATTGAAAGCATTCACTTCAGAACAGACATTAAAGGTGGACTGTGTAGGATTGTGGCCACCCATCTTTTCATGAATCTTTAATAAGACATAAGCTAATATTTATTAGTATAGTATGACCAAGTACAGTAAGTTTTGCAGCTAAAAATATCTACTTTTGGAAAGTCCAAATGGTGGACAGGGAGGAGATCCCCCTTTTCCTGTATGAAAAGTGGCATTTTCACAATTATAATGAATACTTTGATTTGATGGTGGTGGTTTAATGAAAAAGGTAACATTTGAGAATGGGCAGCATGAATTCTTGAAGGAAACTGCTAAAAATATTACACAGTGCCCCTTTAAAGAGATGCTGCACTCTGCAACACAGTGGATTATGTACATAACAGTATATACTGTATAAGGAAGGGTAATATTTACATCACAGCAACGAAATGCCGCAACCCAAAGTGGTTCAAGAAAATCGGGATTTTGGCCTTCAGTAAGATATGTGGATGAGTGAACTGGTGTAAAGCAGGGGCGGTGAACCTTTTTCATTTGAGGGGCCACTTCAAATTCCAACAAGGGCCATACTATGAACACAAACCAGGATTTCCCCCTACACTCTTGGCCTATATTTAGTCACATTCTCTAGGTCCCCTGAATATAATGTATTGCAAATGCAATTTCTAAGATTCCTTCGCAAAACATGATAATTCATGTATAACACTGATATATAGCATTCTGTATAACATTAAAATTATATCGGGGGCCGGGCCTAAAGTGCTGTTAACTACCCTCGAGGCATACATTACATTATTACATTACATTTTATTTAGCTGTCGCTTTTATTCATAGCGACTTACATTTACTATTTTTCAGTTTAGGTTAGAGTCCCTGGAGCAATGTGGGGTTAGGTGCCTTGCTCAAGGGCACTTCAGCCATGGATGCAGGTGTAGGGAGAGGTCAGGTGGGATTTGAACCTACAACCCTCAGATTGAAAGACCAACTCCCTAACCGTTAGGCCACGGCTGCCCACATACCCCTGGTGTAAAGTAACAGTTTCTGTGACTGACTGCCCTTGAAGATGAGCTTGAGGGTGAGGATTTGAGCAAGGCTACAAGGCCTCCCTTAGGTCCATCCTTACATTTCACCTGAAAGCTGAACCTACAAAACCTTTTATGAACAATACATTACATTGCATTTTTAACCAAAACGACTTGTATTCGAGGACATATCCATAGGCAATAAAACTAGCAAATGCAAACAGGAAATATAGAGAACAATAAGCCCAGATGCCAAGTAGGGTTAGTGTTGTGTTTTTTAAAGTGCACTACTTGACACAACATGCCAAAGAGTACCCTGGGACTGGGTCAGCTCAAGTATTAGTGCAGAACAGTGGAACAAGAGTGGCCATCCATGTGGACATTTCAGGCCAGGTATACGCCACCGGTCACACATTTTTGAACTCCAAACTTAACCCCATTGCACATTTTTATTTAAATCTTTTCAATGGACATCTCATATCTCATCTCATAGCATTGATAACTCACTCTGAAATTAATGCCTACAAAAAATGCTGTTTGATGTTGGGGAAAATTAAGCATTGACTGAATTTGCAGACATTACATTACGTTTTGCCGACACTTTTAACCAAAGCTATATAGATGTAATGCATTCTAAACTTTTAACCAAACTAGACTAATTTGGTATTAGTAACAGCCAGTTGCTGTTACACTGATTCATTTCCTGGGCAAGAGGCTCTCCAGCTCTGGCTATTCATTGTTTACCTACTGCTACTATTGCAAGTTATTCATTGAACTTGCAGAACTTAAAGGGATATGCCACTATTTTGGGGCTTAATACAGTTAAAATCGTTGGCCAGGGTTTATAAAGGTGGTAAAGTGTCTTATTTTTCATGTGAAGCGTTGTCTTGCTTTAAGACAAGTTAAAAGAGGGAGTATGTCGCTAAGCTAGTGAAAGTCAATGCATCCATGTAGCATTGCTACATGCTACACGGATCCATTGACTTTCACTAGCTTAGCGACATGCTCCCTCTTTTAACTTGTCTTAAAACAAGACAACGGCTTACATGAAAAATAAGACACTTTACCACCTATATAAACCCTGGCCAACGATTTTAACTGTATTAAGCCCCAAAATAGTGGCATACCTCTTTCAGTAAACAACTCAACAGATTAGGGTGTTCTCAACACTATGCCTAGAGTAACTGCCTGTCTGTCTGTCTGTCTGTCTGTCTGTATAACTGGTAGCATGAACATCTCTGGATGCCCGTCATTGATTTTCAGAATTGGCCGTTCTGATACACAAACACAAAATGGCAGTAGGCTATGAGAATTTACAGTACAACACACAATGTCTTGTGGTGATGCGGAGAAATGTCACTGACTGAGGTTTTCTCACACAGAGGACGTGAAAAAAACTGTAGGACGGAACACTCAAAGCCAAGACTTTAGAAGGTATGTGCTTATTTATTAAGAAAATTACTGGCTGGGGTGGGGTGGGGGGAAGGGTGGTGTCAGTGAAAAGCAGTTCATGCTTTATCTGGGAAACTTTTGTCTGGTTATTGTTCTGCTTGGCCTTTTTCTATCTGGCTTTGTAATATTCCCCTCAGTACAAATCTAGTCTGCTGTTTGTGTGTGTATCACTTTGATTACTTCTGTTCATTACGTTTCCACTTACCTCTAGCTGGCTGCTGATTGCATAATTTCTCTGCTTTCCAATTTCATTCTCACTTTTACTCTCTCCCTTTTACACTCCCTCTCTCTCTGGCTGTCTTTATGTCTCTTTCTCTCCCTCCCCTCTCTCTCTCAGGTCTGAGGTGAGCTCTAGCAGTAAGGACAGCCAGAGGTTGAGCATCCAGGCCCTGCTGCACTCGCAGGCAGCCGAGGAGGAGGACATGGTGTCCTCCCAGGAAGACCTGTTCCAAGAAGAGGAGGAGGAGGAGGAGGAGGAGGAGGAGGAGGGGAGAGTTGGTACGTCTCTCAAGTGGAGTACTCATTTAGGACCTTACACATACACATTATTGCGTTATTACATATTTAGGAGTCGGACAAAGATGAAGAATTTTATTTCTTAGAGCGCCCAGTTCATCATCAGGTTCACTCTTTTTAGGACATTTAAAGTGTATATCTCAGGTTAATTTTTATTCAAAATAATGGACTTCCTTTGATAGTTCTACCACTTGAACAATTATCCATCATTTTTTTCATGCAACAGGACATCAGAAAATGAAATATAATGAGGAAAAGTGTGTATTTTCAGTAACATGTTCAAAGAATTCTAATCTATTGTGTGACGTCAGGCGAGGCCATTCAGTAGCCCGCAGTAGCGGTAGCCCTGCATTCTGTACGGTGTGTGATTGAATTATGCCGTACGGGTATGAAATAAATATCATTGGCAATATTATATCATGACCGCTACAGGGTGCCATGTGACCGTGAGGCAGTAAAAACCAGTGTTCGAACTATGCCAAAAAAAAAAAAAAAAAATGGGGGGGGGGGGTCCGATTGCGCTTGCCTCAAAGTGCGAGTCTCGAAAGCTTGAATTTGGAGAAGTAGGCCTACCATGTGATTTCAAATTTCAAGTAGGCCTACACTACAAATTACCAGACATTGTTAGTATCAACCTTTAGTAGGTCTATCACGCCATTTCAGCATCATGTCCAAGTGGGAAAGAATGTAAACAGCGACAAATAATACATAAATAAAACCGTTTGGGTGAATCATTCGCTCCAAGCTTTTTAACGGCAAGGTGCAAAGCAGTCGGCTGCATTGTAAGAGTGCCAGCGATTACCAAATTCAAACGACTGCAAAGCAACCTGTCTGGGCACAGTGGAAAGCACCTGTGCGGTCCACACGGCCGTCAGCAGAAAACGAATGAACCTCCCTTGCAATATACGTCCGAGAACATCAGTACACCGTATGTCAAATGGCGCATTTGTCTACTTGTTTCGAGCACCACGTTTCATTGTCATTGCCGCGAGTTTCTGACAAACCACATAGTTGAGCTGCACAACGTGACACTATCATACACAACATGATGAAGCGCCCCCCTCACGTTTGACATCCTCGGGCCGAAGTCTCATAAGGGGGCAAAGACCGTGAACATAGTGACACACACTTCACAGTGGTGTTGGTGAAAACGAAACGAAGTTGCCTCCCACGGCCCAAACGCAAAATAATGCCGAAAATTGAATGCCCCCTCAGTTGTCCTGGCTAGGGCAACTGGCGCGTTATCACTGCTTCTTATTCAATGCAGCAGCACTTTCATTGTACTCGCGCTGCACTTGTCTCACAATGCAATCAGCTGCGTGCTCCGGACCAAATAGTCAACTCTCCCACCTTGTGGACACAGAAGGGAACAATTTGAAGAACGCGTTTCAGACGGACGGACAGACATAGCCTACCCTTAGAGATGCTGGAACGCATCTAAAACATGGATCCAACGCGCGTAGTAGGAAAATAGAGACTGAAAAGATACAACCAAAAGGCTCTACTCGAAGGCTCCAGCCAACGCTGTTGAAAGATTGTTTGCCTCTCTCCCTGGCCATCTGAATGAGATGCTTTTATCAAACGTCATACCAAATCTACATAGGCCTATAGGCTAGTTTTGGTATTTATGTTTGATCTGGCGACTATTGTTGTTTTACTGTCTTGCTTGAATCGCTCTGTTTGGATTACTTGAAGACTTTCCATGGATTATCCTGCATCGTCTCAGTGCCGTGAGTAACCTGGAACATAAGTAGGCTATATCATCAGAGGTGAGTTTAGTCACTTTTGGCCGCGAGAGACTTGGAAGGCGCTACATTTGCGCCACACAACGTGGATTATTGAAACTGAAGACTTGATTTCTTCTATTGGATAATTTCGTTTGGTAGGCCTATAATTACGGACAGTGTAGTTTTTTTGTGACACTCGGACTTTTTTTTTTTTCAAGGAATATAGGTTAACCGAAATAGTCCCGCCGCCGCGTGGGTTACCTATGCTATTGATTTGTGATACGCATGTGAGTGACCTTTATTGAAGTTGCATGTAATTCTATAGAACAGTCAAAGGAAATTGAAAATGTGATTTTTACAACAGCGACATGACTCGGGTGGTATAGGCCTACTTTAGCCTACTGTTTTGCACCTTGGAAAAGTTTGACGCGATTTCAGCACCATGGACAGTCCCTCCCCAGTCGGGCGAATAGCACCACATTTTAGGCTACGCAGATCATTTCCCGTTTAGTTTGTGCTGTTTGTAATTTAGGTAGCCTATTGCATTTAGCTGACACGATATTGGCAGGTCATTAAACAAGCCCAAAAATATGAAGGGACTAGTAAAAAAAGAAGCCCATGTCGCATAGTCTAGCCTATAGGTCCAAGCAGAATTTGCAACCCTGCATGAATAGCATTTCTACTAAAACTAGTTGGCCAAAAGTTACTAAATCATTTGGAAGTTGTTACAGTGCCCTGCATGAGAAAAGCCGCACGATTACAGTTGCGATTTCTATTATAGGCCTGCAGGCCACGGCCGTTGTATCATTCGTGATCGTCACCTCGCCTTGGTAAAATTCCAGGCAAATAAAATTAGAACGTTCACCCATGGCCTCGCCTGACGTAGTCGCCAGGTTACGGTTAAACCCACATTTGCCACAACAAACAACAAAAATCGATGTTTAACATCGTTTTTGGAGGGACTTATATATGTGGATCATTTATTGAATACAGTGTGTACACATTGATCCAAAGTAGTGGTTAACCTGCGATATACACTTTAAGACATTATTACATATTTTCTTGCGTATATAGTATAGAAAACTTTTGGTCATGAGCTAAGTTTTCAAGCTCAAACAAAATGTCCAGTCATTTGAGGTAAATGCTTTGGGTTCATCGTCTGTCTATTGCATTCTTTCGATCCATTTAGACTTGTCTTTCCACCTCTTGTACCTAATATGAAAAAGAAACCTAGTTTTTCTTGTTGACAGTTGTGTTAATGTTTTAATGTCTGCAGGCACCCGTGTGGACAGCACGGTGAATGAGTTGGGCAAGCACTCCCTCCCCACCTGCACTCCGGCCGGCAGCCTGCACCTGCTCCACCTGTCTGGCCAGGGCACTCTGGTCCAGGAGAGCCTCTCACAGTAAGTCCTGTACAGAGACACTCTGCGCTAGTATGATAGGTCTTGATGTTATGAAATTAGGATATGTTACAAGAGCACATAGAACACGTTCATAGAAATGAACGGGGACAATTCGCAAGGCCAATATGGTGTGTACTTGCACATCTCCCACCTTTCTGGCAAAAAAGCCAATTGCTAGCCGAGCTGCGCTGTCATTGATCCAATCATCTCACAAGCAAATGCTGCCCATGTGCAGTTGAAAAATATAGAGAAATAGCTGGCTTCGCCAAGATGGCCGCCAAGTGGAGGGACTTATGCAGATGGATTTTGGTCCTGTCTTGCTGTATCCTGTAGTACAGGACCAAACAGAAGATAACTGAAAGGAAATGTTAAAGGTCTGCAACACTGTTCAATGCTTCCAAACAAAGTTGCACTTTGATGAAGGACTGAGAGAGTCTGAAATGTCGTGTCATTAAACTTTGGAGCATTGAACAGTATTGTGGACCTTTATCATTTCCTTGCAGTGTTGAGCATATCTCATGTTGGGAACAAGCACATTGTTCCACCCTCACTCTCCTTTTAGAGATAAATGATCAAATGTAAAGAGCGGTCACCAGAGCATCATTTGCTCCCAGTGGTTGGTCTCAAGTCTGCGGTTTTTTATTATTTTGTGCCTTGTCATGTTTTCCCATAAGTGTTGTGATGCATTTGCTGAAGTAATTGAGTTGCCCTTATCTGACTTGTGTGCGTGCGTGTGTGTGCGTTTCCGTCTATCAACAGACAGTCTGTGGATTACGTGGCTGCCACACAGGAGAGGATGAGCCAAACTCCCCTCATTGTCCCCAACTCTCCTACCGGAGGTACAGTAATTATCATCATGAAACAGGCCCATTAGCCCGCCCAGCCCTCTCCTCTGCTCTCCTCTCCTCTCCTCTCCCTCAGTGGGCCACCAGGGCCATTAGAATACCTATTTGCAATTTCAATAGAGCTAATCCCTCATCCGTTTACATAATCGTGTCTCCAGCTGGAATTCTTGTAGAGTGCTTGATTTTTTTCTTCACGATTCAAGGAAGAGAATTACAATGAACACATTTCTTTCTTTCTATCTCTCTCTCTCTCTCTCTCTCTCTCTCTCTCTCTCTGTCTGTCTCTCTGTCTGTCTCTCACGCACACAATATAGGATTCTGCATTAAAATGTGCCATTCTATTCTTCTTTCATTAAGTCTTTATTAGTTATGAGTCATATTAGCCCTCAGCAGCCCTAAAATTATGGTGATGTTCACGTCCTGCCTATGGAGTCATCTGAGGCAGGGGTGTCAAACTCAAATTTACAAATTTACAAATCTCTTTCCTATGATATGGTAGTTCAAATGTGCCGGCACATATTCTGTTGCAAATGAGTGTGAGCCGTTTCATTGGTCTGGTCCCACTCCTATTCCTGTGACGCACCAAATTTCATGTTCAAGTCTTGTTGTGGACTAACTGTAATACACATTTGAAATGATCTCGCAGGCCGAATAAAATGACACTGCGGGCCAAATTGGGCCCCTGGGTTTGACATCCCTGATCTAAGGCTTTCTCTATCTTCCCTAGATGAGCCAATGGACATCTCCAGAGCAGGAGGGAGCCAATCACAGAGAGGGGATGGGAGGCCCAAAGGCAGCAGCCCGCTGCACAAGCCACGCCCCACCTCCACCCCAGTATCCCAGAATTCTCCTAGTTTCGTGCTGGACAAGAGTTTATCTCTGCCCAGCCAGCCTGAGTTTTCACATGTAAGTCACTGCATCTTTGACTTTGCTTTACAGCGGATGGCAAACAGATGATCTTAAATGAATGGATGAATTAATTTGTCAGGCAGAAACAATGCTGTACATAAGCAGAGGAGAGTTGGGAAGAAAGTAGCAACGTTATGTACAGTGCTCAAAAGTGTCGTTGTGGTAGAACTGAACAGAACAGAAATGTCTTCAAGTGTATCATGATGGGAGTGATGGCTTTTTCAGGAAGTTGAAAGTTCAACAAAAAATAAAATGTTACATTGTAAATTTTAAGCTATAATAAGTCGCATTGTGTCAGAAATACAACACTGTAATCATATCTCCCTCCTCCTCTGTCTTCTGTGCTGTGACAGGACCCGTTCATAGCCACACCCAGCCTCTCCCAGCCAACTGAGAGAGGCGCCGGACCTTCCTCCTCCCAAGCCCAGAGTCTCCCTCCAGCGGCTGTGAAGTCCCCCACCTCCAGAAGCAGCCTCATGTCCTCCTCCCAGAACTCTCTCACTGCTGCTCCTGGAGCTAACAAAGATGCAGCTTCACCCAAACACCTGTCTCCAACTGCTGCCTCCCAGTCCAAACAGCAGGGGGCTCCACCTGCCTCCTCCCCCTCCCAGGTTGGGAACTCCTTCCAGCTGGAGCTCTCCTCCACCAGCCAGCCCAGCATCTACTTCCAGAAGACCCAGAGCTTCCTGATGGAGGAGGACGAAGACAGCCAGGCCACCCAGATCGAGAACGTAGGGGGTGGAGAAGCAGCGGGGACTGATGTCAGCGATGGCGGTCCGGTCCGTGTGCCTGTTGCTGCCTCCACTGCTGCTGCTAGTAGTCAGTCAAACGTTTCTGGTGGTGGTCCATCGCCTTCTGCCAATAGAGGTGGAAGGATCCTCCACAGCTCCCAGCCTGGTCCCACACAGCCCACCTCCCAGAACGTGAATGTAGGTCGTTCCCTGAGTCAGGGCTCGCCACAAGTCCCCAGTGCCAAACCCCTGGTGGTGGGGGGGAGCCGTGCGGAGAACGTGGCAGTCGTCTGCTCCCCACAACGCCAGAGTGTGCCTGTAGTGGTGCCTTCCAGCCTGCCTTCTCAGTCACTCTCCCAGTCTATGCTGTCTGCCCACTCCTCAGCACGGTATGCTCCTGCTAGCCAAATATCCATGTCTCAAGCTGCCAACAGCCAGCCTCTGGCTCTGTCACAGAGCCAGCAGACTCAGCGGAGTCAGCCTCTGTCCCAAAGGTCCCTAGGTGTTGCTCCTCTAAGCCAAGGCAGGGCGAGCCAAGGCAGCCTACTGGTGGTAGAGGAGACCCAAAAGTCCCAGAAAGGTGAAAGCCTGGTGGAGAGCAGCAGCAAGGGCTTGGGAGGATCATCCGGACTCCGCCTGGCTCTCTCGCAGTCAGCCTCCCAGAGTCAGAAGTTTGACACCGCAGAGCCTATGGAGCAGGAGGAGGACCTTGACCAGGTGGAGACCCAGCTCCTGGTGCCCGGGTCTCAGCACACCACCCGTGGGGTGGCAAGCAGCCCTGCTGGACCCCTCAGCCCCCAGAGGAGCCAGAGCCAGAGGGAGAGCCAGCAGAAGCTACAGCTACAGCAGAGGGAGAAGGGCGTATCTGCATCGCAGCCCTCCCCAGGCCTCAGCAGCCCAGAGAGGAGGAGGGAGATGATGATGATGGAGAAGAGCCTGTCTCCAGGGAAGGGGTCTCTCTCTCAGCCGGAGAGGGGCTCCAAGGCAGACCCAGGAGCACGTCGATCGCAGTCCCAGGGCCTGAGTGACAGCTCTGGAGGTTAGGGAGGTCCATTTACTGGGTTCGCCTTTGTAGAGTAACCTAGGTTTGATACTCAGAACAGTAGTCACAAGATGAAGGGTTAAAAGAACAATGCCTATCCAAAGTTGAACTCACACTTAAATGGAGTATACATATTATGGTGATAACACTTTTAATTACCTGCACTTTATTAATAGTGAGAGGTAAGAAATTAAGTTACAAGACAAAGGGCTGTTATGACTAAATGTCCATATTTTTACTCTGCTAGTTGACTGAGTTTTGGAGAGATAATGTCAGAAATCACCTGGTGCAAACCTGTTTAGTGCCAAAACGGAGAAAAGTGCCTTTGAACATCATTTTGTTCTTTCAGACTATCATTGTAGTCTTTTTTTCATAGGGCCGACTGTGTATTGACTAAATGGCAGCCCACATGTGCCTATTTGAGATAGAAACTCTTGCATTATAAAGCCATTTGTCTGCCCTCATTCTCCCAAGCAATAAATTGTCCCTAGTCAAGTGCTTGGGTAATTACCGGTAGTTTTTTGATCTGCATCAAATATGGAAGTTGTGGTCAGAGACTAATTTGATTCATGGCAACTTGTGTTTAGGAAGAGCTTTGATCCAAAATGATTTGTATCCTTTTTGGGAAATTGTTATTGTTGTATTGGGCATTAGCAATCGAGTTCATTCACAATATTTTTTTCATCCTACTATTGAGACTATCGAAGGCCAGGGACACATGTTTTTGATATCCATATATATATATTTTTTAATTAAATTTACGTCGTAATAGTTCGTAAAATGAAAATGATACCCAAATGCTGCATATATACCATAATGAGATAAGATCCATTTGATGTAGTTATAATAATGTTCTCAAAATATTTACTTGGCAAGTTTTTGCAAATAGATGAAAGGACGCCATTTCCAATAATAAAATACAAAAATAAACTAATAAAATGTGTTAATGTACCCATATACATATAATAATTCATACAGTAGACATTGAGCTCTCAACTCAGTGTTTTACAGAGCTGATTGTCTGGTGAATACTGGTCTCTCTCCTGTCTGTATGATGAGAAATGTGAGGAGAGATGTTTTATGAATTCCTATCAAATATTTTTATAATCTACTCACAAACTATTCTCCCCAAAGGGATGACGCAGTGGGATGTGAAGCTGCTGAAATGTCAGCACTATTTTGCAAAGAAGACGACAGTTGAATATTAAGATGAGTTATTGCTAATTAAGGCATTGTTGTTAGCTGGCACACATTATATTATTTTATTCGTCCTCAGATATTCCTTTCCACTTCACGCTGCCAAAAGAGGGTGAGCTCATCAGGCCAGTTGTCACGGCAACGCCCCCGCTCATCTCCCAGCTGAAGAAGACGCCCAGGCACAGCACTCCTATTGGTGGGTCTCTCTCTCTTTCGCCCTCTCTCTCTCTCTCCCTCTCTCTCTCTTTCGCCCTCTCTCTCCCTCTCTCTCCCTCTCTCTCTCTCTCTCTCTCTCCCTCCCTGTCCCTGTCTCACTCTTTTTAATAGTATTCCTTAGTTCTTTTATTCCCTTTTCTCTTGCCCCCCCACCCCTCTCTTCCTCTCTCCCCATCTCATTCCCTTCATCTGTCATCCCGTGAAGGTCTGTTGCATAACAAATCAAATGTGATTTCATCAGGCAAGAAAAGCCGCATTGCCGACTCCACACATCTCCTCGCCCCTCTTCTCTCCTTTTCCACATGCACGTACACACACAAACACACGAGTGCGTGGGATTGATGGCTGCAGCTAATGAGGAGTAGCTATTTTATCCTGATATTGACCCAGATTGGCTGTCACACCCCCGCCTCGTCGCCTCAATTCTTTTTTTTTTTTGCCCCTTGGTGCAGAGATGACTTCGTTTTCCGGGGTGTCGGAAGGGGACTTGACCAGAGGGACCACGCTGGCCGACAGTGACATCGTGGCGGAGGAGAGCATGGAGGAGGTGGCGGTGGCGGCCTCTGCCCCTGCGGGAGCTGCTACCGCATCATCCGCTGCTACCGCTACCGCTGAGGCCTCTGGGAAACTGAGTCTGCGCATGAAGCTGGTGACCCCGGTGGAGGAGGCCAGCTCCGGGTCGGAGCACTTCAGTCTGCAGAGTAAGAGGGAGTAGTATTTACATGCATGAAGGAGAGATTGGAAGGGAACGGAGGGTGTAAAGACAGGGAGAGAAAGAGAGTTTAGAGGGCTAGCATACATGAAGAAAATGAGGGAGTGGGAGAGATACAAAGAGAAGAGGGAAAGAATGTAAGAATGTTGCATGCATGAAGGAGTATGGAGATGGAGAGGGAGGTTGAGAATTTGCATGCATGAATACTCGAGAGAGCTGGAGTTGAGCTTGGCCGTTTATTTTAGGTTATTTTATTGTATGCACAGTTTTAAACATCAAGTCAATTTTTTGCATTAAATTTGCAGCATATTTTAAATATGCTGGTTTAGTTAGGTAGCAGGATTTGTGAGGGTCTGTATGTATGCGTTTGTATCTGCCTTTGTTCCCATCAGACTGCTAACCCTTTTCATTGATTTCTTTTTTCTCTTTTTTCCTGTCTTTTCTTTTTTTAAATCTTACAGAACCACCATTATCTGACGATGATGGCCCTGTTGGCAAGGCTACCGCTGTTGCCAAGGCAGTATCTAGGTAACCTGCTGTGGTTGCTATGCGCAACATCTTTTATTTGAGTAGGCAGTTATTTAAGAGTTCTCCCTTCTTTTCCTCCCTCTCTCCTTCCCTCCCTCCCCCTCTCTCTCTCCCTCCCTCCCTCTCTCTCCCTCCCTTCCGTATCCAGTCTGCTGAATCATTCCACCAGCTGCACAGTCTCTTGGCACCAGTCTCTCTGTGTCCCACCCCAGCTCTCCTGCCCACAGATAGATTAACTCCGCTAAATTAAAAACAAAGAGAGGAAATTGAGGACAACTTAATTGCTTTTCGATTGTTTAGGTCGATGAAAGGGGAGAATTTAAGGGGAATATGGTCAGACGAAAGCGCAGCTGTGTGTTTGTACGTGGGTGGGGTTGGACTGTACTGGATGGCTTTTTCCCCTTCATAAGGACATTATGCATATGAACCAGTCAGGTGTCAGGACTTGGCTGGTAGCAGTGGCATTACCAGAGCCAGTTGTGTAGCTAATTTGCCTCTCTCTCTCTCTCTCTCTCTCTCTCTCTCTGTGACTCTGTCTCTGTCTCTGTCTCTGTCTCTGTCTCTGTCTCTCTCTCTCTCTCTCTCTCTCAGTCCGTCGGTGTTCAGTCGTGTGCGTGAGGCCCATCGTCAGGAGCCAGTGGAGGAGGAGGTGGGCCAGCCCAGCGCCCCCTCTGCTGCTCTCAGGTACCACACCGCCCTTACAAACACACCTTTACACAAATAACAAACAGCTTTATTTGTATAGCCCAGCTCATACAATTATGCAGCTCAATGTGCTTTGACAGACTACACCACGGCACCTCAAAATGGCACCCTGTATGCTAGAGCATAATAACATGGTACCCCCTCTAATGAAGTAACTTGGGATACAGGTTGCTGGTCAATTAAAAAAATGACTCTATTAAAGGTGTACTGTGTAATATATTTAACCGTTTCTTTCCAGAATTCATGCTGCCCATTCACAAACACCTTTTTCATTAATACTTAGCACCACCATCAAACTCAAAGTATTCATTATGACTGGGAACATTGCACTGTACATATTTGAAAAGGTGGATCTTCTCCATGTCCGCCATTTTCAATTTCCAGAAATTGACATTTTAGCAGCAAATCTTATTGTACTTTGGTTACGTGGTAAATATTAGTTTATTACTTGGCAATTATTCATTAAATGATGAAAGTTAGCCAAAGACAGCACAGTTTCAATGAGCAGCATAGTTGCAATTACAATCCTACACAGTGCACCTTATCATTTGAATGGCAAGTGTCATGTACAGAAAGAAACTTTAAAACATGTGAACTTTTATCAACTGACAGATAGTCAACCCTCTCCCCTTCAGGTTCTTAAAGTGCTTCCCCACTACTGCCCCTTCCTCTGTAGCACATTCCTAAGGTCCCACTTCAAAGCACTGTTTCCATCGCATCCCCTCATCTCTACACTTTCCCACAGAGATTAATGCAAAGTTCACCAAGAAGGATTTCACGCCTGCATCATTGTTTAGTTTGCTAAAGATGAACTTATTTTGCACTTGCTTGGCTCTTTGAAACGATGCTACAGAGTAATCGGGTCTCCAGAAAGTCAGTGCTTGCTTGAATCAGCTCTTGATAGGAGAGACTATTTTTAGCTCTTCTGAGAGGTCAGCCAAGGGACTGGGGGATGGCTTGAAGATGATCTAACAGTCTTTGAGCCAGTTCATCATCTTTTTAGTCAGTAGTATGGGTGAGGTGATATAATAGCAGTGGGTAAGGAAAGTTTGGGGTAAAATGTAATTTAAATGCATTGTTGTGGAAAAATAATGGCAAAAATCACAAAATCAGAATGATTTTTTTGTAAAAAGATCCATGACATTCTTTGATATAGTCAGAGCGCTGTAGGGGTTGGTACTCTGATCACTGATTGATTGATCAACACGATTAGTTGTATCAGCAGACAGAAAATGACAATAGCCCTGATTGGTTCAATGTCAGGACTAATGACATGCAGTGCACCATTTCATATGAGCCCTCATGCGTCTGCAGGCCTGATGTGTTCACAGAATGGATGCACACAGGCATGCATAGGCTGTCTAGCAGAGGGATGGGAGTGGGAGACACACAGCATGTAAAAATAGAACTCCTTACTGCTGTGTATTTATAGACCAGGTCAAGTGGGGTCAAGATCAAATCACAGAGACATAGCGGAAAGTGTGTGTGTGTCTATGTGTGTGTTAAAGGTCACCTTAACATGCCATCTGTCTGTAGACCAGCATCTCTGCTCAACTTGCCACGTCCTTGTATATGTCTATTTTTATTCTTTCTCTCCATCTGTTTCTCTATGACCCATTTCTTCTCTCTGGCCTTTCTATTATGGGCTTCCCAATCCTTTGACAATGTGTGGGAGATCAGACTGGCATCATGAAAAGGCGTGTTATTTTCACCCAAGTGCATTCCGCTGTGCCCTGATCCAAAACTATCCCTAACCCTAACCCTAACCTGTCAGTAAACCAACGTTCCTGCAGCTTTACTTTTGCCAACAACAGCGAACAAGCAAGGAAGTAAAAAAAATAGTGTGCAGACCACTCCGCGTTGTAGAGCACGAGGAGACATGCAAAATACATGATCAAATCGGTAGAGCTGTTGTTTTTATATGTACTGTATTGTCATGATGCCATGTTGAAGAGATGGATAAGAGGAGGAAGGAAGGAAATGATTAATCAAAGAAAGAAGGATGAAAGAACATGGGAAAGAGAAAAGGCAGCCATGTTTTAGAAATATTTTAACATACTGTATCTGTGTCTGATAATCCACGTATTAATGCAGACCAGATCTGTGGTTAGTCTATTAAAATGACAGTTGTAGGCTACCTATTTCTCCTCAGAGCATACTGCTGGGTTGAAGAGGCACACCATTTGAAATCAAAGCGTGCACATACTTGTTCGTGTTTGTATGTGCTTTTTGATGCACAATATCTTAAAGGGACACTGTGTGAGATTTTAAGTTGTTTATTTCCAGAATTCATGCTGCTCATTCACTAATGTTACCTTTTTCATGAATATTTACCACCAGCATCAAATTCTAAGTATTCATTATGACTGGAAAAATTGCACTTTTCATACATGAAAAGGGGGATCTTCTCCATGGTCCGCCATTTTGAATTTCCAAAAATAGCCGTTTTTAGCTGCAAAAATGACTGTACTTGGACTATACTAGAAAATATTTGTTTATTACTTAGTAAACTTTCATGTTTCCATGTAAACTTTCAAATTTGGCAATAGGCAGCCCAGTTTCAATGAGCAGCATAGTTGCAGTACCTTTTTTGACCATTTCCTGCACAGTGTCCCTTTAACTTTTGAGAGAGACATACATATTTCTACCCCCTCTCTTAACTGTCCTTTTGTCATCACCCCTCTCTCTTGGCCACTAGTGTCGGTCTGCTTAACTCTCCATCGAGGCTGGGCGGAGCCTCCCAGGACTCAGACGGCAGCCCCTGCCCGCTGATGACCAGCACCCAGTCCAGCACCCAAAACACCCACCTGTCCCAGACCCTCTCCCCCACCTCACAGGGGGGCCCTCTGGGTAAAGGAACCCCCAGGAAGCACTCCCAGCAAGCTAACGGTACCGCCACCTCCTCCTACGCTCAAAGCGCGAGTCAGCAGGCCACTGATGTGTCATCAAAGGGAGGCACCCCTGGTCCGTCATCACGCGAGGGTGGGGCAGAGGCGACCCTGCCCAGGACCCCCGCTAGGCAGCGGGCTGTCTCGCAGCAGACCAGCCTTGATGTGCCGGTCTCCACCAGCAGCACACCCAGCAAGGTGAGACATGCACACACACACACACACCAGCACATATTAGAAACCCACTGAATTTCAAGAAGAAAGTGGGGGGATGGCAATGAATTCCACAAGAGTGAGGTTATTAGGTAATGGACATGAGCCAAGACATATGAATACAACTTGTTATAGGAGGTGACATCCATCATCTTCTACAACGCTTCTGTCGTACCATTCACATTACAAAAAAACCAGGCCTCTCGACTGAAAGCCCCTCTTACAACAATCGGTGGAACTTAACCCCCACCCCAGATAGATATCAAACACTGTTTGATATTTACGACTCGAAATTGAAATTTGGGTATTTGGGTATTGGGCTCATTTTTACATAGTAATGCTGGTTTCGTCGAGCCTTTGACACAGATAGCCATTGACATATTTCCACTATGTGGCAAATACTGTTTCAGGAAGTGGGTGTAGAAAACAGAAATTGTAGTTAAGGTAAATGTAATTCATTTACTTCATCTTTGCTTGTTATGTAGTGGTTTTGAGTTAGTCACTTGCAAGCAGAAAGCTACTACCTAGAATTGTTTGAATCTACGTAAATCAAGTCACCAACCGACATCCTGTACTCTGGTTGTCACAACTCTGGGGTGAGTTTCTCAAAAGGGAAATTGTTAGCCTGTTAGCAACTTCGGTAGTTGAAAATGGGAAAATGCATTGAAAGCAACGAAGTAGCTAATGTAGTAAGCAACTTTGGTTTCGAGAAATTCACCCCTGAATTCCATGGCTCTGGATCATCTACACTGCTCACCTCCTTAATATCCTTCAGGAACAATTAGATATCACTACTGTATTGTATTCCACTTAGTTTTGTCCAGAAAATGTTTTAATGAAATATGTTACATTTTTTTTAAAACCATAAATATTAGTTATAATGCAGTAATGACATTTTATGTGTAGTCAATACTCAATACAATAGTCAATAATTTCATAGGGACCCCTTGGTTATTACTCTGAGTGTGTGTTTGTCTGTTTGTGCCACCAGAGGGCTGTCTCTCAACAGACTAGCTTCGATGGAGTTCAGAACGCATCTGGCAGGGTATGCAGCTCTCATCACACATTCGCAAGCCTATTGTGGTCTGTGGCAGCTCCATTACGGTTTTGGCCTACTTTATATGGTGCCTGTCTGAAGGTGCTAGAAGACTTCTGTAATGTTCATACTTGTGTTAATTTTCATATTGCCTATACATAGTATTGCAAATATATTCATGAAGTATTATTAGTCACGAAGCAGAGGTTGGCTTTCACATATGTTGTAACTGCCTCAGAATTACAGAATAGAAAAATATGGGCACAAACTGCAGATTACTACCTTGCATATTTGCTCGCATTCGTTCACATAATCCCCTAATCCATATTAACAGCAAAACATCCATGAGGTAATTAGTGAAATGTGGAGCCACAGCACACCACCACAACAGTCATTAAAGAAGAGACACTGCAAATTGCCAAGCACAGGTGTTGGAATCCATGAAGATTCTGATTGTGCCTTCTGATTAGGAACACCTGTTCTTGAGCTGCAGTTGCATTTAGCTGTTCTGTTCTGTTGCATATTTGTGTATGCCTGATGCAAATGTACCCTGTCAAGCCAAGGTTGCTCAGTGCCCACCTCTACTTACTTGTTCACTTGCTTATTTGTTTCTTGGGAAATATTTTCCACTGTCAACACTCGGGACATTGTGTGTTGCATCTTTGGCTGGCCTGACTTGAGAGCATAGAATGAGTTTATTTAGGATTCCATCTTCAGATGCTTCCAAGCCTTTCCTGCAAAACCTCACGCAGGTGGCAAAGACTGCAATGCATTCAGCACACCAGAAGGAGCCAGCAGGTGACTGCAAATAATGTGTGTGTGTTTGTCTGTGTGTGTGTGTGTGTGTGTGTGTGTGTGTGTGTGTGTGTGTGTGTGTGTGTGTGTGTGTGTGTGTGTGTGTGTGTGTGTGTGTGTGTGTGTGTGTGTGTGTGTGTGTGTGTGTGTGTGTGTGTGTGTGTGTGTGTGTGTGTGTGTGTGTTTTTAGGGGGAGCCAGAGCTGTCTCCTCGGCCTCCTCCAGGTGTTCGTATGCGTCGGCACGTGCGTACCATCCAGGAGGTCCGGACCACAGTCACCCGCATCATCACAGACGTCTACTACGAAGACGGACGCGAAGTGGACCGCAAGGTCACCGAGGTGTGTGTGTGTGTTTTTGACTGACTTTTTCTGAATAAAGCTTAATTCTGCTTTGAAAACATCATGTAAACACCTCTTAATTTGTAATTAAAGGAAAGCTCAAAGTAAACTCGAAATAGTCAACTATTTAATTCGGAATTATTAATTCGGAATTAAAAACATCATGTAAACACAGTGATTGTGTCAGTGAACTTTAATTTTTAAACTGAAATATAAACTTGAAATATTTCTCTGTCAGGCAATAGTGAAGTGGATTATGACAATCTTGCCAACGTGAATTTGAATGTTTTTGATGTTGTGTATACAACACTGTGAATTGTGTGTTTTGCTATGTTTTCTAATTCATTACCATTAATGTTCCATCTGCTGTGTGTGCTGGGCAGGAGTCAGAGGAGCCCGTGGTGGACTGTCGCGTGCTGGACAGTGACCTCTCCCCGTCGCGTACGGGCAGCTCCATGACGTCCGGGGACCTGGCTGACGTCAGCTCCCTCTCCTCCAAGGCCTCCAGCCTGGGCCACAGCAGCTCGGGCACCGTTGCCGGCACCTCCGGCCCGGGCAGACACCCGGACTTCCTCAAGCCCACTGGACGTGGCGCCGCCAAGGCTGGCAGGTAAAAGCACCAGCCTGCCTCTTGGTAGCAGATGTAATCGATTGAGCGAAGATGATTTACAGTTGACCAAAGGGGTCACTTTTGTATTGTTTTTCACGGTCACTGAGCCATGATGGGTGGTATTGTTTTAGTCTTTCTTCAACACACTTTAACTGCTATTTCACCTGCTCTGTTTTCCTAGTTCTCTCAATCTCACCTCTACTGCTGTCTACTGCTGCTGCTTTCAGACTTTTTCACACTTTTTTCACACTTTTTCTACTGTTACAGTGGAGTCAGTGAAAGTGAGAGACTTCCAATTATTTTTTGAGGCTTATATTAAATCTTTTTATTTCAAAGGACATTCAATGCAAGTACATTTTCTTTGTCTTTCATATATTTTACAAGTCCTTTTTTGATTATTTCCCCATGGAGGGCATTGCTTTCAATCTCAAAATGTCCATATATTTATTAACCAACATAAGATTTATCATTATTAGTAGTAGTATTGTTTTTTTTTTTTCTTTATAATGTGGAATACCAAGGCTTAGAGTCTACCTGCTCATATTTATCAAACCAGAAATTATAGGGCACCAGAACTCATCAAACAGATAGCCTTTGTTATATTTCTCTAATGTCATTTTCTCTAAAGGCAAAAAAGAATATATTTGGTCCACAAAAGTCTTAAAAGATGGGGGTAATGCATTCTTCCAAAATAAAAGTATACATTTCTTTGCAAAATAAGTAATCAAAATGAATATTCTTCTTTTTGACTGATCTAGGACTAAGGCCTTTGTATCATTAAGTAGATATAGACTCCTGGTAGGTTTGAACTGTCTACCCAAGACTACTTCAATAAATGAATGTATTGAGCCCCAAAATTGATTACTTTTTTAAGTTAAAAAAATCACAGCAGTAGGTCTTACATGCATCAACAGAACTAGATTCTTCCAAAAATACAATCACAATTTACTTTGGGATGCCCACATCTACAGTACATTTTTCAAGGTTTTTTTTCTGAAGTCAAAGTTTGAAAGCAGCATGGATCTTTTTGGTGTGCATCTACTAGATTGTTCTACTTTCATTAACCCTTTCAATTCCTTTCAGAATGTCCCTGCTAGTGTGGAGGCATGGTGTGTATGTTGGAGGCCCAAGTCAATAGTGTCCCGTTGAGCAGACATGTTGGATACACATCAATGTGTGTGTCTCTTATTCGCTCTATCGTTAACATAGGGTATGAATTTGATTGCTTTGGGTCCTACATAGAGCATGTAGTGGACACACAGATTTGATACATCTGTTTGTACATCTGTGTTGACTGCCTCAGAGCATTTGTATGCAAGGCTCTAAAATTACTTTTTTCATCACCAGCCAAAATGGCGTGTAGATGTTAATCTTTCCAGCCAAACATACACTCACTAATGGGTCAAAATGGCTAGTGAGTTGGTCTTTTCTACTAGCCAAACTGAAATTTCACCAGCATTTGGCCGGTTGGCTGGTGTTAATTTAGAGCCCTGTTTGTATGTATACTATGCCTCGTAAGAGCAGCCGTCCCTGTTGGTGGAGTGATCTTTTTCCCGGACTGAAGGGCACGCTCCTCACGTTTGAGGTTTCTCTCTGTGTATGCCAGGTCTCGTCTAACCTTTTAAGAAATGCTTAAAAGATCAGACACTTGACATTTCGGTAACGAAACAAGGCCAAGGCTAAGAGAGGGTTTTAAAAAAATAAGAAGTACAGACAACATTGTTTCTCAATGTCTGCTCTGGTGCATTGTCTTACTGACTCTGTCACCTGTTTTGTCTGTGTTGCTGCATGCATGTGTACTTTGGCTGTGTGTGTGTGTGTGTGTGTGTGTGTGTGTGTGTGTGTGTGTGTGTGTGTGTGTGTGTGTGTGTGTGTGTGTGTGTGTGTGTGTGTGTGTGTGTGTGTGTGTGTCTGTGTGTGTGTCTGTGTGTGTGTGCGTGTGCGTGTGCGTGTGCGTCTGGATTACTTGGCCCCAGGAGGGGGCGTAAGCAACCTCAGTCTCCGGTCTCCGAGCGCTCCAAAGTGCAGGCCGCACTCCCTCTGACTCCCGTCACACCTCGCGGTCGCCCGCGCCGAGGCAGACCCCCCTCACGCAGCCCACAGAGCAGGTGAGGGCATACGGGGTTGTGAGTGAGAGAGCTTAAGTGTATCCGAGTGAGAGAAAGTTAAAGAGTGTCTGTGTGTGTCTGTGTGTGTCTGTGTGTGTGTGTGTGTGTGTGTGTGTGTGTGTGTGTGTGTGTGTGTGTGTGTGTGTGTGTGTGTGTGTGTGTGTGTCAATCAGTCAGCAAGTGGGTGATTGCAGAGTGTGATAACAGAGACCTGGTCATCAGGAGTTACATGAGGTCGATGAAAACATCATTGACGGGGGCACTGTGGCGCAGCGTGCTAAGCCCCCCACATTTGGGTTTGCATGCACACCCACGGGGACCCCGGTTTCAGTCTGGCCGGGGTAATTTCCCGATCCTCCCGTCTCTCTGTCCTTCGCTTCCTGCCACCATCTTTGACTGTCCTGTGAAATAAGGGCATAAAAAGGCCCTACAAATATTTTTAAAAGAAAACATCATTGACGTGAGTAATTAGAGTTGGGTGATGGACAAGACTTGTCTCCAGGAGGTATAGATTAAAGCATTAAAGTGGGTAAACACACACACACACACACACACACACACACACACACACACACACACACACACACACACACACACACACACACACACACACACACACAGTAAGGGTCATGTACAGCATTAGTCCACCATACTCCCCATGGCTTTGTATCAGAGCCAAATCAGCCTCCCACTGTGCCGCCTGCCTTCCTCCTCCTCCACCTCCTCTCTCTTCTTCTGTCTGTTTTTCTGTGTCTGTCTTTCTGACGCACCTTTCTTGACACTTTAACCATTATCTTCTATCACTGCATCAGTCTGCTTAGAGTTTCACAGAACTCATGTCCTAATTCCCTCTTCTTGCTTATATTATATTAATAACAAGCCATTCTTGTACTTAAAATGAGCATTGTAACAACCAAGAAGATTGCATGGGTGAGTGTGTGATGTTTGTGTTTGTGTCTGTGAGAGAGAGACTGAGTGAGTGAGTGAGTGAGTGAGTGAGTGCGTGAGTGAGTGAGTGAGTGAGTGCGTGCGTGAGTGCGTGCGTGAGTGAGTGAGTGAGTGCGTGCATGTGCGCATGTATGTGTGTTCAGCTGCGTGTTCATGTTTCCATGTTAAACCCGCTCCTCGTTCCTCAGAGGTGGAAGGGGTGGTGGAGCCCACGCCACTCGCCCAACTGCGGCATCCTCCTCCCAAGAAGAAGAGGAGGAGGAGGAGGAGCGCTTCACCCGCGTCAACCCCAAGGCTGGGGCCGGGGCCACCACATCGCCCTCCACCGGCCCCTCCACATCCTCCCAGGCCAGGGCCCCTGGATCTGGGTCTGCCTCGGACAGCAGCCTGGTGGGGCTGCGCGTGGTGGCCAAGTGGTCCTCCAACGGCTACTTCTACTCGGGACGCATCACCAGCGACCTGGGCTCCGGGCGGTTCCGGCTGCTGTTTGACGACGGGTACGAGTGCGAGGTGCAGGGCCGGGACGTGCTGCTCTGCGACCCCATACCTACGGACACCGAGGTCACCGCCATCTCGGATGACGATTTCTTCTGTACTGGTAAGCAGACAGTCGTGTAGAAGATAAAATGCTATACTATCACTCGCTCTGAAATTGACAAAACATTGGCAATAAGGACATTTTTGCCTTTGATATAAATACTTAGATGTAAGAAGTCATGCTGCTGCATGCCCCAAATTAGTGCACAATTTCCGTGGTTGTCTCGTATGTCTATTGTCAGCATGGCAATGTGTGTGACAATGACATGATTTGCATCTACAGTACTGTATATGCTGTATGTGGCAGCTATGGTCAATTCCAAGAATTGGTCTTGGTATCAGAAGGTCGCAGGTTTGAATCCCATGCCAGGGGTGCTCTTGATCCAGGTGCTGATCCTCCCGTTGCTCCAGAGACTGTAACCAATACCCTGTACCCAAATAACTCAAGTAAATAAGCGTAATGCAATTGCTGTGCAGGCGTGGTGAAGGGCCACAAGACGGTGGGTGGTGAGCTGCAGTATTGTGTGGAGCGCGAGGGCCAGCAGCAGTGGTACAGCCGGGCCTCCGTCATCCTCTCCATGGAGCAGGGCATCCTCCTCCGAGAGCAGCACGGCCTCGACCCCTACGAGCCCCTCACCCCCCTCACCAAGGCCGCCGACATCAGCCTGGGTGAGTACCAAACAAGGGGATATTAGCCTGGGCTAGTGGCCAACTGGGAGGGTTGTTTAGCCTGGGTGGGTAGTGCTAGACTTGGCAAATACAGGACTGGGAATATGGCAGCCTGGGTCACTAACAGACAAGTGGACTGTAGCCTGGGTGTCTACCAGACTGAGGGAATCAGGGCAAACAGATGTACAATCATATCTAATGATGATGGAATGTTTTAGACACTGTTCAGTTATATCCATAGACACTATTTGACAAACCCTGTATGACAAAAATGTCATCCCTAACCCCTCTTGGACATTTTTTGAGCCAAGTGGATGTGTTTAAGTCACACAGTCAAATGAGTAGACAATTTAATGGATAGCGAGGATTGACAGGTTTAGAGCAATCTTGTTGAACTTGCATAGAAGATGTGAATGAGAGATCTTTTTCAAGACACTCAGTCATTGAACGTGTTGTTGTTTTATGGGTATCTTGTTCACCTCTGTGCAGATAATCTGGTGGATGGTAAGCGTCGTCGTCGTAGCAACGTGACGGCAAACAGCACGCCCACCCGGAGCTCGGCCGCCAGTAGCCCCGCGCGCACCCCAGGGCCTTCTGGGAAGAGGAAGCTGATCAGCTCCGCAGAGGACGAGCGCCAGGAACGCACGCCCGCCAAGAGGGGACGCAAGGCCGGCCCCAACAAAGCCGGTATGGCAGAGGCATGAGCCATGTATGAAGAGCAAAAAGACAATAGAATGAGGAATGGAGAGGGTAGAGAGATTTTTTGTTGTTGTTTTTGTGAGTTATTTTAGTAAGTGGTCATGAATTTTTTTACACTTTTTTTTTTTTAACCTAACCATGAGTTGCGGTTCTTTTTAATGATTTTAAATGTATATTTAATTTCTAAATGCATGTTTTGAATGGACTTTTTGAAATATTTGATCATGAATTGTTTTTTCCCCACAAGACTGCAAGACTGCATTACTCTCTTGTGCCTGTGATTTTCCCTGCTTGTTAACATGAGCAATGTTGTGCAAACTCTTGTGTGAGAGTGCTTACAAAGAATGGGCTGCTTTCATTGCGATGGCCGCCATAGTACTCGCTACCGAGCAGGAAGGAATGGGTATGTTAACCATACACAGCACACGGTTGGTTACAGGGGAGCACAGTCTGAAAAGGTGAAGGTGGTGCAAGGCATGTTGGGTATCATTCAGATCTTGAGACATCAGGTTTATTTTGTGTTTTTTTTCACCATCCTCATCATTAACAGTGGCCCCAACGTGCGTTAAGGTGAATATACGTACGCACACAGTGGTGCTGACAGCCTCTTTATCCCGAGGTTGCGTTGAATGTCAGCTATTGTTATTTGGAGTGTCTTGCACTCGGCAGCCACCTCCTAATGAGGTCAAAAATAATGGGGTCCTGCGTGACACTGGCGCCACTGTCACGGTGCGAAGACGTGCGCTCACTGGCCTGAGTCACTGTCACATTGCCTCCTCGGGTCTGTCTGCATGATCACACCACCGGGGGCTCTGAGATGTGGCTTTCACAGCACTGTGTGGTGGTGGCGGCGGGAGCACAGAAGCAATGATGATGCTGAACTGGCATTTTGCTTTTCCTCATTATAGCTACCTTTTTATGGTTACTGTGTCTGCATACTGCGTCTGTCTATGTGTCTGTCTGTCTGTCTGTGTTAATCCATTTGTTCTCGTGTGTATGTGCGTGCTAACTATGTGTGTTTGTGTATGTGTTCAGGTGCACGTTCCGCAGCATTTAACACCACCTCCGAAAGTGATGGTGAGCTTCTGACTAGGCATGGTGTGTGTTTTAAGCTTCTCTTTCTAGTTCTGATGTATATTTGCTAAAATAGCTCTTTTAGTGTCTGTGCTAATCCGTGTGTCTTGATTTTACTTTTCAGATAATTGTTTCCAAACATTGCTGTGCTAATTGAAGTTTGCATGAAATAGTAACTTGTATTATTGATTTGCAGCGATGTTCAGCCAAATGTCCATAGTTTTCCGAGTATGGAGTCTTAAAATTCTTTTTTAAATTATTATTTGATTTTTTTAATTTTTGACAAACAGTCAGTCTTCCATCAGATTTTCTCCAAATGTCTCAGCCAAATGTCCATAATATTGCAGGCAAAATGATCATTTTGCTGTTGTGTTTGACTTGCAAATGTTGCCATTTTTTTCACTTCTTGCCCATCAAATTAAAATAAAATTCTTGTAAACCTAATGGTCACCCCTCTTTGTGGTTGTGTCTGTGTGTATTCAGGTGCACAGGCAGGTGCAGGCACGGGCGTGTGTAACACGTCAGGCAGTGGCACTGACCTGCCCTCTGACTCTGGAGACCTACTGAGCAGCCACGGCCCGCTGCCCACCAGCGACTCTCTCTTCATGGGCTTTGCCTTCCTGCTCACGGCCTCCTCCTTCAACGACCGCCTCTCCAACCTGGCCACCAGTGACGAGGACGAAGGTAGGTGTTGGTGTTTGAGAAGATTCTCATTCGTCCAGGTCTTCTTAGGCCACTGTTTTTCAACACATGGGTCACCTGAAATTCAAATGCGGTCACATGAAATTTTGGTCAAATGTAACCATTTTAAGTTCAGTACTATCAACCAATTCTGCTATTCTTTCATCAGCCAAAAGATTTCAAACAAGCCCCCATTCTAGTAATGTTAAGTGTAAAATCCCCTCCCCCATGCATTTGAATGGACAATGCCATTGCTAATGAGGAACACAGCGGGTTATCACATGGGGATCTTCCATGGTGTAGTGGTTAGAGCAGTGGTGCTTTAAATGCGCAAGTGCCCTGGGGGACCCTGGTTCGAATCCCACCTCGGGTACTCTGCTCCAACAACATCCCTAGTCATTTCCTGTATGCTTTCTCTGAAGGCATTTATCTAAAAAAAGACAATGATAATTACATGTGCCTGGAATGAAGAGAGTTACCTGTGTGCTGGGTGTGTTCCCGTGTGTTGGAATCGCCCAATCAGATATCTGATGACAAGGACAGGGGCCATCTGACCAGAGCAATACATTTTAGTAACTTAATCTGTTGGAAAGTGTTTTAACGATAAAGTTCCTTGAAAAATATAAAATGTTTAATACTCTTCAAAGTGTATTATTATAAACACTAATACTAATTTCAAATTCTTTCTTTGGGGGCGCTGTGGTGCAGTACGCCCATGGGGACCCAGGTTCGAGTCCGGCCTCTGTCATTTCCCAGCCCTTCCCCATTTCTCTCTCCCAAGAAAAGAAAATATTGCTCAAATATTAGTCCAGACCTTGTTATTTGCAATAGTCAAGACAAATGTGTCGTATATTCGGGAACCCATTGCCATTGTTAGCAATGTCATGAAAAGGTAGAGGGCCAGGAGAACTCCTTGATCCCTTCTCCTTTTATCGTGAGCCCTTATAAGGCTGCCATGTTGACTCGTTGTTGTTGTGATGTTCGGATGGTGTGAACTGACTCACAGAGCCGTTGATTGTTCCTCATGTGTCGCTATGCTGTGGTGTCATCCTCAGACTGCCTACAGACGGCCCCCTATAACAAGCACTACATCACCAGTCAGCTGGAGGCCGGAGGAGGCCTGGTGCTGCCCGACTTCAACGAGGAACAGGTGAGTCTAGCCTGGTCCTGACCATCTCATAATACTACAATTTCATTTCGTATTCATGGTCTGGAGGTTGTTTGATCTGACGCGATTGCAGGAAGCAGGAAGGACATTTTTAGAAAAATCAGGATAATTTGTTGAACAAACCTGTCTGACGTCTATCTTTGGCGATGTAGGACCGTTTAACAGACATGTCAGACAGAACTTCCTACCGTAGGATGAAATTACAATGTAGGTCCGTTTGTCAGAACACCGGCCAAATCCTACCGGTCAACATCGCTCCACAAGGTACCAGACGTAGTGCGGAGCCAAGTCTCTTCGCGGAAGTACGTAGGATGGTGCGCGAGGCTAAGGTGAGTCACCATCTAGCAAAAGTCCATCAAAGGGGGGCAACTTGACAGAGTGAGCTGGTACGCTGTTCCATTATGCCGGGGACCCAGGTTCCAGTTCCAAAGAACTAGAGAACTAAAGAGGTTCATTAGGCCTGTTTGTAATAATTTAGGAGCTGTTTAGTTTTCAAAGATAGTAAGACGTGAAGATTTCTGATGTGAACATCAAGTCTCAGCTACTATGCCTCTGCAGCCTTCATCAGAGGTGTCACATGATGTTGGTGTGACATCTTTTGTGTTTATGTGCTCTGCCGTCCCATCTTATGTAACATACAAAAATGTTTACCACATACTGGCTTTGAAAAAGAAGTGTTTTCATAAAAAGGAAGAGGTGAGTCACCCATCAATCCAAAGGGCTGTCAAAAATCCTTTTTGGACCCCTTTAAACTGTTCTGGTTTCACAACGTCCAAACTGCTCACTTTTTCCAACCTGGTGCAAGTAGGTAGACTGTGAGTTTCAAAGAGCTTTTTTCTGTCAAAGGCCCACCTGGATCCTTTTGAAACGCCTTTAAATCGTAATCTGGGTCTGTGTTCCAAACTGCTCACTTGTTTCCTACTTGTTGCCTCAGTAGGTAGAATGGGACTTACAAAGGGCTTTGATCCACACATCGTGGTCTTTGCTGAATCAAAAATCTCCAATTATTCACTGCAAAGTCATCGGTCTCGCTCATGATCCAGTAGTCCAGAAAGGCCTGTTTTCTCAGCTGGTTTTAAGTGACTTCTGTCTGTGTAGTACAGTTGAGTGCAGTGGGGTTCTGAGCACAAAAGTGTTGCGACTAAACTGCGAATAAACTAATGCCTCCCAATGGCAACCGTAGAGCCCCCTTTGAGAAACACTACTCTAGAGCACCTTCAAAGCGTCTGTGGCTACCACGTCCAAACTGTCCACTACTTTTCTACTTGGTGCAGTAGGTAGAGACAGTGTGAGTTTCAAAGGTCCATACATGATTCTCTGTACATTAAATAAGTGAAGATTTTTGATTCTGCAAAGTCCTCTGTCTGTCTTATGATGTGATGATGATCAGGATGACTCAGATTGGCCCATTTTCTTAGCTGATTTTAATGGCCTCTGTCTGTCTGGCTGGCACAGTTCAGTGTAGTCAAGCTCCGAGCACAAAGGGTTGAGACTGAAAGTGGGGAAATGGAGGAGTTCTTTTTGCTAGACTGGAAAAGTACCCAGTTGAAGTCGAAATGGCATATGCTTATGCAACCTGACATTTTATTCTAAATGTTAAGTGGGATGGGAAGTGCACAGCAGGTAAACCTTCACCTTAAATTTCACTTAGCATGTTTCGGTTAAGACGTGAAATAAGCATAGTGCTGCACTCTGCCATGGCATGGATGGCAATTTGTCAGACAAGATCCTGCTGTGAATCATCACTATAATGAGATAATTTATGGTAGTGGAGTGTAGCAGGAGTAGCAGCTTGTTATATTTCAATCAATATATTTCAATTATATTTCAAGCTCTCTCACTCACTCACTCTCTCTCTCTCTCTCTCGCTCTCTCTCTCTCTCGCTCTCTCTCTCTCTCTCTCTCTGTAGTGCAAAGCAGCCTATCAGAGCCTGCTAATTGCTGACCAGCACTGTCGGACCAGGAAGTTCCTGCTGTGTGTGGCGAGTGGCGTGCCGTGTGTGTCCAACGCGTGGGTGCGGGACTGCTGTCAGGAGCAGAAGCTGCTCAACTACCGCAACTACCTTCTGCCCGCCGGGATGGGGCCTGGACAACGCGTCATCGAGTGGTGAGGATGGTGACAACCAAGACATTCAATATGTTAGACAAAGATCATTCATAGTACGCATCACCAGTGTAAAGGAGTGGGATCCAGCCTGGTGTGATCCTCTCTTTGTTTTCTGTGGTGTTTCATGGCGACTTGCACACAATGTGTGCCACGGCCATCTATAATGCCAAAGGAACCCCACTCATTCTCAACATCCACTGTTCTCCTAAATAGATATACTCCTTACGTTGCATGGATCCCAGAAAAGTACCCCCATGAATCATCTCCTCTAGTGGCGTGCACAGGCATTTTGTGGTAGCAGTTCTCGAGAATGGGACGGGGGGCATGTGGAGCCTCCTGCTGCCTTAGGCTTTAGAGGCTTTAGAGGCAGTTGACAGTAGCCTGGTTTTACCAGACCACATTAATTACTTCGTAATTCAATTTTTGTCTGGATCCTTGATGCCCTGGAGCACTTGGATGGGGGGAGTGAGCTCAGCTCTGGTTTGAAATGAGTGGTGACCAATCGCTGACAGTTGACGTTCATGACGCATGTTATCCTCCCAAGTACGTTCGCTTATTGGCCGGTAACACCGGCCGTCTGTTAGGCGACTGAAAACCCTCCCCAGAGAAGCGTAATCAGACCATCTGTGAATTACGGAGAAATACAAAATGAATGATCTGTCCTGTCAGGCTAGGTTGACGGTGCCTTCTCTAAAATGACTTCATTCAACATTTCATTTTTTGCTGGTGGTTTGCAGCCTATCTAAGCTATAGGTGTAAATGGGACATGTTTAGCCTAGCGCAGCCAGACCCGTACAGCAAAAGGGAGCAAATTCAATTTGCGGTCGCTAGGGGCGTCTAGATTTCTAGGCTAGGACATGTTCCCTTCTGGCTCCAACACTGATGCCCACTTCTGAGTTAGGTCTAAGGTTAAGCAAGCAGTTACACAATAATCTCCTTTTGAACAGGCATCCGCGCTGCAGCCCGTTCAAGAGCCTGCGGGTCCTCCTGGTGTTTGGGGGTGCAGCAGAGCTGTGGGGGGAGCTGCTGAAGCTGAGTGGAGCAGCCAGCGTCAAGCAAGTGAAGGGAGGAGCGGATACAGGTATGTCACTCAATGAGTGCGTTTTAATATGCGACTTTGCCTCCTCCACTTGCTTCTCGTCATGATGACATCACTGACAACAGCATTATATTTCAATATCTTGCAAAAGCTCAATTGTAAAGTCTTTTTCTCATTTGCAATTGGGATGGTGAATGAAAAACAGTCCCTCAAAAGTTGTTGTGGCGAGGCTGACAGCTGGGAGACTTTATCGTTTTTTCCACGGAGGACGAGGAGACAAGCACAAGTGGAGGAGGCAAGGTCACATATTGGGATGCACCCACTTCCTATATCTTACTTCCCGTCATCTCCTTTTTACCCATTCAACATTCCACTTACAAAATGAGAAAATGACCTTTGAATTGCGCTGTTACTTGATGCTTAATAAAACAGGAGATTAGATATTAGATAAATAGAACCATGAAGTTCCATTTAAAGTTTGGGGATGTTTTGGTCCTGGGGATATTTTTCATGTTAATGTGATAGCTTTTAAGCTGGTGAAGGGATTGGCACCCAATCTTGGGAATTATAGGCCCATGAACTGAATACATGGAGAAAATGTTGGCTCATTATCTTGTGGTTGTATTTGGGGAATTTTATAGTTAAAATGTTGAGTTGTCGAAGTTGAATATTAACTTTGAACATCATAATACCTTTTGAAACTCATTAAAATAAAAACATTGCTGTGTTCTGTTTCATTTAATGCATGGATTCTGTAAAACTCTTGTGTTGACAGACATTCCAGCCAACACGTATGACGTCATGGTAACAGAGAAGTCCTGTCCATCAGCGGTGATCAAGCTGGCCAGCTCCGCCTCCCTGCCTGTCGTCTCCCTCGAGTGGCTCGTCCAGAGTCTGATCATCGGAGAACGCCAGGACTACAAATCTGACCCCCAGTACAGCCATGACTACGCGCTATGAACTAAACGGCCCCTTTCCCAAACTACACAGTTACCCACTGACAACTGAACCCATCCATGAAGTTTTCACCTGTGTTTGCCATCAGCTGCTCTTTTTGAATGTGTAATACAGCTCTGACCTAGGATCAGTTCTTGTATGTCCATCTGTAGTATGTCATGAAGTGTGGAGACATGCAGTCCTGATCCCAGACAACAAGCTCGTGCCTCTTATTCTGTGGAAGGCTTACATCCAGTATGTGAGTGTGTGCTGAGGTGTTAGTGATGGTGCATGTCTCATGTACATAGTTTTAACCCGTCTGTTTTTATGCCGTAATAAATTGTGATCCGTTTTATTTCTTACACTTTATGCCTTTTTATTCATTCGTTCTTTCAAGAACTAGACATTATTATATTTACACGCAATACATGAAAATGAATACAAACAGAAGAGTTATCACAAGCGGGGATGGGCTTTTTAAATACAAGTAGCTATGTAGTCAGAGAGGGGGTCGGTTATTATTATGATAAAAGGTATGACGCATGGCACAAGTAGTCCCTTCTGCCTATTGAAACAGTCATCATGGCAACCTAAGTGCATCTTGTGTGGAATGTGAATAACTGCAGCTTGGCGACCAGGTTTTCCAGCTCTTGTCTCACAATCACACGCTGCACCAAACAAAAACATAACAAAGGAAAGGCAATTAGTGTTTAATAGAACTCTTGTCACAGTGATCAATTACTGAATTAATTCTGGTCCAGATTATACTTCAAGTGATTGATTTTAATTACATTTTGGGCGTTTCCTTGTTTGGTTGCCAACAAAGTAAGCTCCAACAGAGTTCTAAGTGAATTGCAAGAGTGTTTGCTGTTGCCATTATTATTATGATACAATACAACAATGGTTACTGTCAGGAAAGCTGTTTCACACATACTGGCTACATTTACCTGAGACATTTAATTCATATTTAACTTTTTATTAACTCTCTAATTCTGAATGAAGGTTCATTCTGCTTTGAAAACGTCATGCAAACATAGCCATTAACATCAAACAAGAATCAATGGCATTAGGTTGTATATTCCATATAAAACATTCAATTAAAAAAAAGTTGTATACAACTAAACTGTTGAATAGGATAACCTGTTGGAATGAGACTCTTCAGTCATAATCAGGGTTCTAGTGCTGATGCTGGTAACATTTTAGCTTGGTTGGTAGAAAAGACCAATTTATTAGCCACTTTGACCCATCAGTGAGTGTGTGATTGGCTAGTAAGATTAAAATCTTAGAGCAATTTTGTCTGGTAATGAAAAAGTTAATTTGGAACCCTGGTCATAATGTTCAGACCTCCACAAAATATGGCCTCACCTGCCCAGCGTTCCTCCTGACTGGGTGTAGTATTTGTTGTAGTCGAGCCGCAGCAGCAGCTGGGCAAGATCAGAGTTGATCTGATGGTTCCTCACGGTGGATAAGATCTTGAAGAGCAGGAAGGACTGGCGACTGAAACCCTGGAAAACAGAAAATATTTCGGTTACACTTTAATTTACTGTCCGTTTAAGTGCAATGCTACAAAATAAACTAAACATTTTGTACTTGAACTATACCACTTCTTGTGACACTGTTAAAATGTATGCGGTTAAGGTATAAACCCGAGGTGGATAAAAATAAATGTTAAAAAAAAATGCCATTTTGACAGTTGCGTTTTAGTGCACTAAAGGAATATTTGATTTTCTAAAAACTGACTTCTTCTGAGGAGATTTCTTAAACTCAAAAATACCCATATTAGCATGTGTAAGAGGCTTCTAAATCGCATCCCCATTCTCGGATGTATTCTAGAAGCACTTGGCACTGAAATGTCTCACATTGTCACACCAGATCAATGCCGCCGTGCAAGGTGCTGATCAGTACACCAGGGGCCATAATTTAGTCAAATCAAATCATGATATCACATCACATTTTTTTATATGACTGGTATCAGGAACTGGACAAATGGCCAAACAACAGACGTGTTCTAGTTTTGTCACAGTGCACAGCCAAGATGTCCATCACCATGCATTATGAACATGCTGAGAGCAAAGTAACACCTAGAAAAATGTCAGACCTTGACCAGGATGTCGAGCTGAGCAGCTCCCCTCTCGTCCAGAGGGCCGACGTTGTGTCCGACCAGGGAGCAGAAGTTATGGCAGAGGTCCAGGATGTCGTTCAGACAGTGGAACACCTGAGGACAGCACAGGAGACCGGGACAGCCATAAATGTCAATGTTAATACCTGCAGTCAGCATTAATAAGCACTTACACGAGGCAGGGCTCAAGGAGCGTGGTACTGATGGTGTTGGAGAGGCCAAGGAGATCAACCTGTCAACTGTACATCTTAATAATAATGATGATGACAAGAACAGGGTCCCCACAGGAGAAAGCAAGATAGGTGTTAGATTTTTGTACAGCCAGTTAGGGTGACTTGGAAGACCATACAAATATTTAGATTTAGTGAGAGATTAAGAGATTTTGGTGACTGCTTTAGGATAGACAGAAACCATGTAACCATTGAACATAAAGGCAATTAAAAACAAACTAAAAGTCAAAAAATTGTGTTAGACTCTGCTGTCCTACTTCAGTGGGAACAGGTCACTGTACTGTTGTACAGGCTTGAAGAGGTTACTGTACTGCTACCGCACTTACAGGCTTGAGCAGGATGAAGGACTGGGCGAGCAGGTTGCTAAGGAAGTGGTCGTGGGCCAATCGGATGCTCTCGAAGTCTCGTGTGGCATTGATCTGCTGCTCGAGCTGGGCAAACTGGGACTCCAGCACATCCACCTACAACACACCACAGACTTCATTATCAACATGGATAAAAGTAACAACTTTGAAAATGTAATAAACTCAATTTAATTAACTTAATAACTAACAATTTAATAACTAACTTCTTATGTCTTGTTATAGTTAATATTACTAATTAATTGATTCAGAACTGCAAATGGCTGCAAAAGAAGCAAGGACAATAGAAGACGGTTCACTGACGTCATTAGAGCGTAGTAGATTGTAGGAGTGTCCTGTGCTTTCATTCTGCTTTTAACGGCCATACTCTGTCGCGGCTATTACTCGTCTCGTTTTTGCCACACAGTCCAGCGACTCTGTTGCTTATTCTTGTCGCCACTGGTGTGTTCACTCAGTAATAGTGCACTTTCTCAAGCCAGGTTAGCCAGGTATTCCGGCTTCAGGTATTCCTCACCTGTAAGTAGTACTGCAGGTTATCCACCAGGAAGGCCATGTGGTTGCGTAGCCTCCACTTGCCGGCGTCGGTCTGGTTGGACTTGAGGTGCTTCCTCTGCATCTGCAGGGCCCAGCAGTGCTGCAGCTCCGACTGCACCCGCCGCACACTCAACAGGTACCGGAACACCACGTTATACCTGACGGAGGAGGGCGGGACGCGGGGTGACAGAGGGACAGCAGTAGAAAGGAATGGTGACGACATGTGAAAAGATAGAAAGATGAGGAAAATGTGGAGAGAGAGAAAAAGCAGCAAAGTGGGATAAAGAAATTATTCGGTACTAATTCAGCTCTTGCTCTGTGGTCATACTGCATTGAGCAGCAGCCACTTATAACCAAAGTGACAAAAAAGAGGACATCACCAGCAACATGTAATATCTATGGAGACAATACAAAGAAGGCAATGGCCATGACATAGTTTGTGCAGCCATGTGTGTCTAGGCTACAGCCATCGGGTTATAGGCCTATTCAGTCCTCCAGCACTACAGATGTGAAGAGGCCATAAACTAGCAACAGGCAATATGTGGAGAACTACAGCTATAGGGATCATACTCACTTCTCCAGCACTGCAGGCGTGAAGAGGATGTGGAGGGGCCACTGCACCTTGTAGGCCAGTCCCAGCACTGCCCAGCCGTTAGAAGGGGCCTCACGAGGGGACGTCTCCTGGGGAGGGGTGTTCCCCTCTCTGGAACTGGAGGTATCTGTTGGATAACATGCAGACAGACAGACAAGGAGTGATACACATACCGGTAGCTCCTATTTAAATCCTGCATCACACAGAATTAAGCCTCATAATGCGCACTGTTCTGACAGTGGAATTCTGTAATAGTTGTTGAAAATACCATCGTACTATGCTAATGACATTAGTCATACATTATACGACATTTCATCATTATGGTAACAGCAAATTTATAACAGGGCTATGCCTCCAAAACACCAAAGTGCCTTCTTATGTTAACAAATCACATTATGTAATACTTCTTGTTTTACATCATACGACATCTCAGGGAAACTGATGTTTAACACAAAAGAAATATCTTAGCACTTCTGAAATACAAACTGCTTAACTTCCCTCTGATCAGATATTTTCATTGCTTCATATCAAACTTCCAATAGCCCCAGCTGAACCTGAAGCTTTGAAGGCACATCAAAATGTTTCTCCGGAGTTTGACTTACCCATCCGAATATAATTATAATCATCTACAGACATGCTGATGATGCCATCTTCTCATTCTTGCAGCTAATGAACATGACGCAACAATGCTTCTACATAGGCAAACTAAAAACTCAACACAAATCCTTATGCAAGACTTTTTAAACAGGAGAACCTGTCAGAACAAGTTGGCATACACCAGTAGATATGTCTGGTTTTCACTTTTGAAGTGACTACAATGCAGTGCAATGCAGGCACGTGCGCTCCAATACGGCAGGGGAGGCAGTGCCTCACCAACCCTATGAGAATGATGAGATGCAGTAAATATGAATAATAGTAACAAGAATTTGTTTTCGAGCATCTGCAGCATAACTACCATTTGTGCAGTAGTTAAACAGTTTCAATCATTTTCAATCATTTTCGTGACCAAAATCGTAATATTTTCACATTTCATGTCAAATTTCTCCCAATACGCTGAATTTGGGGCAACTCCTAGTTTGCCTCAAGCCGGATTGCGCAATCCCTCGTTAACAAGCTTGTGCGCATGCGCCATTTTGCTCGTTCTGTGGTAATATTGTATTAAACGTTTTTATACACTTAATAGAAATATGTATGGTGTGCCCTCATTTTCCTGATAATTTTTTACTATTTTCTACGTGTGATTATAATTTCTTTACTCTGAACGCTTTGGCATAACGCCCACTGAAACATACAGTGGTGAGGCCAGCAGCAGTCTGGCCGCAATCTCATTCTGGCATTGAGAGGCTTGCTGGCAGTTACGTCATAGCGAATCTGAAGTTCAGTCGGTCGTGTTTGTAGTATTTTCCTTAGATGGACGAGCGGACAACTTCTGTCTTTCTTGGAGGTTTATTAAGCGAGACCCAAAACACACAGCCGACTCCTGTCGTAACTGTAACATCAACTGTCAAAACTACATCCTGCATGCGCATTACATTTGAAGTTACATTCTAACAATGTGTTGGCGCATGCGCACAATAACAGTACATGACTCAATCATGACATCTTCCCCTTTTTGAGACGAAGGCTATGGCTGGGCTCAACACAGAAATGGAACCGAATAATTCAACTGTGGACTATTAATTATTATGCCCAGGCACGCTGACAGATTACTTTCAAACATTCATATCACATTCTAAACACGCATACTGGTACATCTTTTACCTTTTTTTGTAATTCAACACTTTAAATAAGATACAAGCTAAGCATTTCCTTGTTTTCAAAATATTGTCATTCATTACTGTGGATAGTAAACACATGGAATCTTCCCCCCTTTTTAAGACATTACAACATGCGACAAATATCACTCTCTCCCCTTTTGTTTTGAACAATGAACATCAACATTTTTGTTTTTGTTAGTCATACAATCAACATGTGTGTTTGTGTGTGCAAGTTCTGTGTGTGTGAGGTTTTTTTTTTTTTTTTTTCACATCACACAGGTAACCTAAGGTCATGGGGTGGACTACCCATTAACCTGCATAGTTGCCGGAGGTTATTTTGCTCCGTGTGGCAGACTATGCTCGATCTAGTACAAAGTCTTTCAGCCTCGCAGGTGTCCGAATGACCCTGCCTCGGGAGGTCACTCGGGTTGGCGATTGTTCTGCAGGAACAGGCTGTTCAGCGACAGTCTCTGTGTGGTACGCCTGCGCGCCCTCTGCTTCACCAGGCTGATCGTCTGCGTCGAGTGTTGGGCGAAGGTGACGCCTGTTCCGACGCAGGACACCTCGGTCGGTCTGCACCAGGTAAGACCTAGGCGCAGGGTGGATGCTGTGGACCGTGCCGGATGTTGTCCAACCCGACTCGTTGTCCAGTTTCACCGCCACGCTCGCCCCTGGAGCGAGAGGTGGAAGTGCACGGGCGCCGTGACGCCTGGCGAATGCACGCCTGTAGCCCTCCTTGGTTCTGGTGTCGGCTTGCCTGACTGCTTCCAGGTCAGGCCACTTGGGGTAGAGGACTGTGTCGACAGTGGGCACAGTCGTTTTGATCTGGCGGCCCAGCATCAGCTGTGCGGGGCTGGCACCGGTGGCTTGCAGGGGTGTTGCTCTGTAGCTCATGAGAGCAAGGAACGGGTCAGCCTGCCGCAGAATCTTTTTGGCTGTCTGTACAGCTCTCTCAGCCTCACCGTTGGACTGGGGGTAGTGGGGACTAGAAGTGTGGTGTGCAAAGTCATATGTTTCAGAGAAGGTTTTGAATTCTCTACTCACAAACTGTCCTGCGTTGTCTGTGTAGAGCTCGTCTGGACACCCCCACCGCGCGAAGATGTTCTTCAGATGGGCACAGGTGGTATGGCTGCTCAGGTCTGGCAGGTGGGCGATCTCCAGGTAACGAGAAAAATAGTCAATAACAACCAAATAATGCTGTTTGTCGTACTCACATATGTCTGCAGCGATCTTCTGCCACGGCCTGGATGGTAGCTCGGTGGTGATCAGAGGCTCCTTCCTCTGCGTCGGTCTGGTTGGCAGGCATTCCGGGCAGTTTGTCACCAGGTCCTGGAGCTCTCTCTCCAGACATGCGTGCCCTCTCTTTGGACTTGGTGATACCCTGGTGCCCATCTTGCAGCCGGTTGATGATGTCCTGTCTCATGCTGTGCGGGATGACGATGCGGTCACCATACAGCACCAGCCCTTTTGAGACAGAGAAGCTGTTTCTCCACTGGTGGTAAGCTTTGGTTTGGATCGGAACACTACTCATGTGGGCTGGCCAGCCTTGTGCCACCAGGCTGCTGACCACCTGCAGTTTGTAGTCCATGCTTGTCTCCTGCTTGATCCTCTCCAGCTTCGATGGGGATACTGGCCAGGCGTGGTGCGCTGCATTTTCGAAAGCTATGACATCACAGATTAGTTCTGACACTTCACTTTGCACTGCTGGTAACGGTTGTCTCGAGAGTGTGTCTGCTACGGTCAGTGTTTTGCCGGGCACATACTCTGCTATGGGGTTGTACTTCATCATACGCATGAGTAGGCGTTGGCATCGCAGAGGAACTGTGTCGAGATCTTTGTTGTTTATTAGTGAGGCTAATGGCTTGTGGTCTGTGTGCACTGTGAAACTCTCTAAGCCATAGAGGTACTGTGAAAACCTCTCACATGCCCAAACGGCTGCCAGGCACTCTTTCTCTATCTGCGCATAGCGCGTCTCAGAGTCAGTCAATGTCCGAGAACAGAATGCTACTGGCTTTAGTCCATCATCATGTCTCTGTAGCAGTACGGCGCCTAGCCCATAACTGCTGGCATCTGCGCTGACTATCGTGTGCCTGCTAATGTCATAAAATGACAGTGTGGGTGCTGTGCAGACAAGTTGCTTTACCTTGCTGAGTGTCCCAGGACCACGCAGCGTCGCTCTTCAGCAGGTCGTTGAGGGGTTTGATGGTCGCTGACAGGCTCGGAAGGTACCTCCCCAGGTACTGCACCATACCCAGGAACCTCCGCAGCTCGGGCACGTCGCTTGGCGCCGGCATCTCCGTGATGGCACTGACCTTCGAAGGATCAGGTCGGATGCCCTCCTGGTCGATGCAGTGCCCCAGGTACGTCAGCCGTCTCTGCCGCAGACGACACTTGTCGTTGTTGAGTTTCAGGCCTGCGTCCCTCAGGATGTGAAGGGCTGTCTGTAGTCGCTCCTCATGCTGGCCCTCGTCAGCACCGTGGACCAAGATGTCGTCCATGAAGACCTCGACGCCCTCCACATCGCGGAACAGCACCGACATCTCCCTCTGGAAAATCTCGGAGGCACTCGAGATACCGAAGGGGAGCCGCTTGTAGAAATACCTTCCCATGGTCGTGATGAAGGTGGTGAGCATCGCCGTGTCCCGGTCTAGTGGGATTTGCCAAAACCCACTGGCGGCATCTAGCAGGGAGAAAATGCGAGAATCTGCCAGCCTCGGCAGGATGTCGTCAATGGTGGGCAGGACATACCTCTCCCTCTTTATTGCAGTGTTCAGGCGTTTGAGGTCGACGCAGATTCTCACCTCGCCGTTCTTCTTCGGGACCGGGACCATGGGTGCGCACCACTCCGTCGGCTCCTTGACCTCCTCAATGACACCACACTGCAGCATCCTCTCCAGCTCAGCCTTGACCTTGGGGAAAAGAGGAGCAGACACCCGCCTCGCAGTGCTCACACTGTATGGTGTAGCATCTTCTTTCAGGCGGATTTTGACAGGTGCCACCTTGAGTAGACCCAGCTCTGTGTCGTATGTGCCCTGCACCTCGTTCAGCCTCTTCACCAGCCCCATTGCCACAGCCACATTACGCCCCAGCAAGTCACTGCCCTGACTCCTGATGACGTGTATTGTGAATTTGTACAGCTGCCCAGAGTACTTGACAGTGGCATCGAAATTCCCCAGACAATCCAGTCTGCCTCCCGGGCTATGGAGGTTTGTGTTGTTCTTAGCTAACACGGGTGGGTGTTTTAGTCGATGGAATGTCTGTTCTGATATCACGGTGGTGTCGGCCCCTGTGTCGATTTTAAACACTACTGACGTGTTGTTGATTTTTAGCTTAACAGTCCATGGGGTGGTGGAGTCGGCAACAGTGCGTGCGGCTGTTATTTCCCCCAGAAAGTGCTCACTGCCCCCGCTTGCCTCGTACTCTGCCCCATAGTCTGCTGTCCTGATGTTGACCAACTCGTTTACTTTTGTTGACCGACACACTGCAGCGAAATGCCCCACTTTTTGACAGTTACGGCACGTAGCGTTTATCGCTTTACATTGGCCCTGTGAAAAATGGTGTTCCCTTCCGCATCTGAAACACATTTTCGGCGGTTGGGAGCGGTTGGTCTGCTGCCTCCCTCTCGAGCTGGACTGAGAGTTCGGTGCTCGAGCCTGCCTACTGTTCCTAGCAACTTCGCTCAGATAGCTAGCCTCGGTAGAGCTAGCTTTAGCCTGCTGGCTAACTTGACCCTTTATTTGCTCCGATTGCCGTACCATCTCAACGGCCATATCGAGCGTTAGGTCGGCTGTCAGTTGGAGTTTTTCGGACAGCTCTTTGTCTATTATCCCTATGACCAACTTGTCACGGATGTTTTCGGTCTTAACACTCCCAAACTGACATGTTTCCGCCAACTCGTACAAAGTCCTTATGTATTCCTCCGCCGATTCCCCCTGCTTCTGTCCCCTTAGGTAGAAACGGGCTCGCTCGTGAATGACATTGACTTTCGGCACGAAATATGAGTTAAGTTTCCCCAACACAGTCTCATAATCATCCTCATCCTCATCCTCATCGAAAACGAATGTATTAAACACTTGTTCAGCCTCTCTTCCCAGGGCGTATAGCAAAGTGCTCACCTGCACGGCACCACATTCGTAGTTCATCTTCGTCGCTAGCCGGTATCGCTGAAACCTTTGTCGCCACTCTGGCCACTGTTCCGGACGAGTGAAATCCAAACTTTCGGGAGGATGAAACTTCGCCATGTTCGACTTTTACTTCTGACACCATGTAGTATTTTCCTTAGATGGACGAGCGGACAACTTCTGTCTTTCTTGGAGGTTTATTAAGCGAGACCCAAAACACACAGCCGACTCCTGTCGTAACTGTAACATCAACTGTCAAAACTACATCCTGCATGCGCATTACATTTGAAGTTACATTCTAACAATATGTTGGCGCATGCGCACAATAACAGTACATGACTCAATCATGACAGTGTTGGCTATTTTGTTCACTTTGACTGCTACCATGGAAGTGGATTTCATAACGAAACTAAGAGCTTCAAGTAACAGGAATTAACAGGACAGAATAAGGTAGGAAATCCATTTTCCCCCTGATGTGCTCGCCGAAGCACTAAGTTTACTATTTGGTGGCAATGTTGTTATCAATGTTTTCTACTTGTCTTCCGTCTAACAAGCCCTCACTTCAAAAGGAAGCACCTGTGCTATCCTGTCACCAAGCTAACACCACTTTCAAAAATGCACACCTTTCCTGAAATCATGGTGGGCTTCCCGGGTGGTTTAGTTACCATATGTAGGCCTAATGTGATGTGTGTAGATTCGCTTGTGTTTGTTGGGCATCTGCGTGTGACTGGAGTGAACAGTGTACAGTGCGAGGCAGCGAGAACAGTGTCTGGCTGCGCAAGCTACTTGTAGAACCTAGTAGTAAGCTAACATTTAGCTCCACTAGACAAGCTACATCCAATTGAAATATTAAGCTAGCTCCATCTGTAAAATGTAGCGAACTACATCATTACAAGCTACTTCAACTAGACATTCAAAATCACAGCATATTTGTATTATTTGGGCTGCAAAACTGACATCTGAAATGTCTGTTGGATATGATAGACCCATGTGATATTTTTGGCCATGGTACCTATGGTCAATCAGCTGGCTTCTTTGCTCTCCTGTCTCCCCCCGGTGTGTGCGCATTTTGCCTCGTCATTAGTTTTGCGAGTTTGATTGCGAGTTTTGATACTGGCCTGATGGAGGTAGAGTGACGTAGCGAATGAAAATGTCAATAGAAACAAAGTTGTGGACATTCGTGTGTATGATTTGATTGCTCGGGACATTTTTGGGAGATAATAGTCCATGGTCTGGCAACTTGCCGTCTTCCTCCCCTGCCTTCAGTGTGTGTGTGTGTGTGCCTGTCGCGTTTGAGAGTTCCATTGGCGCACGGCAAGAGCATATGGCAAGCCGTTTTAACATATAATAGCCAGTATGGATATGTGTTGCAGTTGCGCATGGAAATGTATGGGAAATTTCAATGGAAATGCAATGTTTTTTTAGCTTCCCCAGTCTTGCTGTAGCGCCGCCTATGTGTAGGCCTACCTTATGTTAAGAAAGCTATGACATATGAAACTTATCGGTAGGCCTATTTGGCAAATATTTAATAATAATGTAGCTGTATATTTGAAAATCTGATATTGGAAAAGTCAGTGCCTCACCAGCCATAAACACCAGGGCACGTTACTGGTGCAATGCTATTACACTCTGGAGGGTGAAAGAAAGTGAGAGAAGGAGCAGATAAAGGAGATGTGGAACTTAGCGTACCATGAGTGGGCAAGATGCCCATACGGACTTAGGTTCAAATATGCCCCCCAGGTAATTTCCTAACCATATTCCATCTCTCTCTTCTATACCTGTAATACTCATAGAATCTCTGCTTTCCTGTCCAAAATCTTCATGGTCCTCACAATAGGGGCAAAAGCCCCTAAAATATCCTGGTATATTACATTACATTATTATAATTACACTCAGATTGCGCTTAATTCCAAAAAGATTTACAGTAATTGAGTACATAAAAAATAAAGTGGCCGGTAAGTGAGTACATAAAAAATAACAATAATAAAAAGAGAAAGAGAGATAGTGTTGTTAGGCCTTGGTTACACATATGTTAATCTGTTTCTAAAGGCTCTCAGTTATGACATGTTGTTGTTATGATGTAGTTGAGCCTTTTCAGCAATGAGTTAAGTGCACAGGCGGGCCCATCTGCGTAAAGAGGCTAAGATGTAGAGTGTGAGCGGCACCTTTGGTGTCCTTGCCCTGGTAGTCGATGGTGAGGTGCAGCAGAGGCAGCAGGTTGTCATCGTCTAACAGCACCTTATGGGCCGCCTGCTGGAACGCCATGTTCACATCTGAAATACAACACACCGCTCCATTTCAGCTGTTATTTTCACAATTTTAAGAGGAAATTCATTTCATTACATTCATAACATTCAAATTCTTATCAATTAAGTTCAACCGAGAGTTCTGTTTTGCATGCATGCAATCTCCCTTTGGATCACCTCTTGGATGTATGGAGAATTATTTGAAAATCAATGCAATGTATAAAATGTAATCGGTGCAGCGTATGTACCATGCTCTGTGACAGCTGTGGGCGGGGTTTTCAGCATGTGCTGGGCATGGTCTATGAACACCTGGTACAGTTCCCCTCGACCCAGCAGGTAAAAATCCTTAATGATCTACAACACACAGGAAGGCATTACTCGTCCAATGCAGGATAAAGTATCCCTGATCAAACTGTGGCTTTGATTAAAATGTCTAGCAATAAACACCATTCAGAGCTGTGCACATTCCTTCATCCTACCTTTAGCTGGCCAATGAGATCTGATTCCTCCACCATTAATGTCCACAGGTGCTGTAAAGACAGAGCACTTTATTCACGTGTATCTCAGAGGAAGACAGCACATATAATGGACACAACTGTGTAAACATTCGTCAAATATGTTCACTTCTCGATTCGTTTTAAGTCATGGACTTCTTATAACTTTTATATAAGGTATCAAGCAAGTAGTCTCCGTTTTAACCTTCAGTAAAAATTTCCAGTTATGTACATTCTCGATGCTTACGTAATAGAGAGTGAGTGGGTAACACATAGCGTTGAGTAATCATCACACACACACACACACACACACACACACACACACACACACACACACACACACACACACACACACACACACACACACACACACACACACACACACACACACACACACACCTCAGCCACTGTGCTGCGTATTCGGTCTATGAGATTCTCAAAGTCCACGAGGCTGAAGAGGGGCTGCTGCTTCAACTTGTGAAGCTCTGCTGCAAAAATATCCTCTTGATGCTTGAGGATGGAGCCTGTCCGAGAGAGAGAGAGAGAGAGAGAGAGAGAGAGAGAGAGAGAGAGAAAGAGAAAGAGAGAGCGAGCGAGTGAGAGAGAGAGTGCACACACACATTTTCAGAAATAGATTTTACATATCACATATCCATACAGGTCACTGACATTCAATTAGGGTATTACGGAACACTTGTTGCAAAACACCACAGCATCCCACACTGACAACCGCAGTCAAGTGAACTTGGCTGGCACCGCAGGAACACAACCACCCCGGAGACATGTGCTTTTTACGTGGGCAGATAGATCACCCCAGATCACCCCAGTGCTTTATGTGGGTAGAATAGATAACAAGAGCGAATAATGAGCTCTCTCACCAGCTCGGGACGGACTCTGGTTGTTCTTCTCGAACATTTGCACCGACTCCCCGACGAAGAGGATCTTCTCTGCGACCCGTACAGGGATGTAGGAGGGCAGCATCTCCACGCGCAGAGAGAACTGCTGCAGGGACGGAGCCAGCATGTTCTCCTCCTCAATTAACCTCTGGAGAACAAAGGGAATGCAAAACAGAACAAAAACCATGACATAACCAGACCAATACTTTAAGCTGGAGTATGGGAGTCCGTTTGAGACCTGGTCAAAAGAACAAGAATGATGATATAAACTATCCCGTCTATCACCAGACTAAAACAAGCATCAAGGCAGCATGGTAATGCTATGATCATATAACCAACCGAATAAAGCTGTCGTATGAAAGTCTGTTTGATAAATGGCCCCTAAAATGTCTTCTAAGTTCCCACAACTCTTCCTCACGAAAAAGAAGCACTAATGATCAGTACTCCTCCCTAAAAAGTTTTTTCAAGGAGACACTAATAAGCTGATACAAATCAAGAACAATTTTGGGGGTGGGTGGAGAAAGATTAAAAGTGGGTGGAAAAGTCTGTTATTGACAGAGCTGACTAACTCAATCTTTATTAATTAATAATAACACGCATTATGTTGGCCTGGCTTGCTCTTATTAAGGCAAGTCCCTCTAGACTGAGAGCTTGATTAAATATGCAACATCACAGTTAGTATCACACTGGATGGAACTTTCGGATACTCTTAGAACTTAAGCATGCAAGCTGTAAAAAAAAGACAGTGCCTGAATTGTCCATGTATTATTACCAGGGGATAACTAGATATGTGGCACTAGGGTCTTATTGTCTTACAATTAAAGAAAGATTCCCAGGCCACAGATGCCTTGTCTGTCTGCTATCTAACAGTTGTGTCTTTGACGAGCAGAATACCATGTGTCATGGTACAGAGAGGTCTCCATGTCATGATGATGTATTTGTTACTGGTATCCTGTGCTTTGTATTAGATTCACAAGCTAGATTTAGACACTCTGTGGGGCATTGTGAAAGCAAGTTCAAATGTCCCTGAAATCAAATAAATCTGTACTCCCTGGCGATAAATAGAACGTGTGCTCAGCTCTAAACCAATGAGAAGACATCTCAGTAATGACCTAGATATCACCAAATAAGGAAACCGCTGGAAGAGAAACACACATGCTGAACATGAGTCATCATTAAAACTCATTGTTTCTGACAAGCTCAAACATTAGAAGCCCCTCTTCAATGGTAAAACTATAAATATAACTTGTATACGTCATGCAAAGGCAGGGATTGTGGTTCTGAGACCGTCAGCATTATGTAAAAGTCAAAAGTAAATGTCACTTGGCCTGCCCTCAAATATAATTTCTCTCCATATGACACCACCATATTTGGAACCAAACCCCTGAAAAGCTCCAATTATTAGGGCCCCTAAACCCAAAATAAAAAAGTTTCTTATTTTCAAATTACTGGGCCAGCCCTGGCAGCTGAGTCCCGGAAAGCTTTTATGTTTATTACCTTGTATGGGTAGGCCTGTAAATACAACATTTGTGTTTGTTGACACTTCCTACGGCACTGAAAAAACTTTGATCACCAATGCAGAGGTGCACTTCTCGAAACCATGGTTGCTAACTCCATTGGCTACTTTGTTGTCTGCAATGCAATTTCCCATTGGCAACATCCCAAGTTACTAACTAGCTAACAACTACGCTTTCGAGGAACGCACCCCCCAGCTTTGTTGTTGCAATAGCCAGACTAGAGCTACAAGTTAACCTTTTTCACTGTGCAACTATGGTAGACAGGTCTGGGCCCACCCATATGTCCTTTAACACTGCACACACATCTTCGTATATGATGAGCTTTGTTGTTACGATAGGCAGAGCAGAGCTACATAGGACTCTGCCCAAATAAAAAAAAGTAGATAGACATAGACGTGTGCACAGTCTGCCTGAGGCCAACAACCTCTCTCTTCAAAAGAGAGGTTGTGGGCCTCAGGCAGACAATGAATCACTGCATGTACTCCAATTTCACTTCATGCTTTACTTTTGACATGCGGCAAATTACACTCATTGTTCTAAGAGTATCCTTGGCACAACCAGAGACGATTGATAAGGAAGAGATGGTTCATAAGGAGTGTGTTCAGGAATCCACAAGATGTGAGGTCCTAAGCGGCAACTATATGGTAGCCATGCCGCTTTTGGAGACTAGGAGAATGAATGGAGATCAATAGAAAGTCATGCCCATTTAGTGACGCTTGGTATGATTCATCTTGGTTACCATACTGATAATCTCTGCCATCCAGTCGCTCTAGGTACTCCCAGTCAAGACTGTTCTCCGTTGTTGTACCCAAGTGGCGGAGCGGTCTCCCAGAGGCAGTAAGACTAAGCACATCTCTTGCAGCCTTCAAGAAACAAGTAAAGACTTACTTCTTTCTTGAGTATCTACTAGACTAATGCATGAGCTGGCCAAGCCCCAGAGCAGACTGTTAACATGATGTGTGTGTACTTTGAATGTGTGTGTGTGTGTGTGTGTGTGTGTGTGTGTGTGTGTGTGTGTGTGTGTGTGTGTGTGTGTGTGTGTGTGTGTGTGTGTGTGTGTGTGTGTGTGTGTGGTGTGTGTGTGTACTCATTTAAAATAAATAAATACATAAAACAACACTTCTTTGCATCTGCACTTGTTGTTCTGTATATTTCCTGTGCACTTTGTATTTGCTAGTGATGTTGGCTATGATTATATCCTCTTTTGAACGTCGCTTTGGTTATAAAGTGTCTGCCAAATGCAATGTAATGTAATGTAATCCCTCTCTCCACCCACCAGGTCCTGCAGCTCCCTCAGCTGTTTGCCGCTGAGGCCCCCGATGCCCAGGTCCTCCTCCTCCTCGTCCTGGCTCCCCGCCGCCCCTCCGCTGGGGCCCTGCTTCACAAAGAACTCCTCGCTCTGGTCCAGCAGCAAGCCGTGCAGCATCCACGCCGCCAGCTGCTTATACATCACACCATGACACACCGCCAGGATCCTGCAGGTGCACACAAGAGAGGGACAAGCTGTCTGGACATCTGAGGAGTTTGTTTTGCATTTTTACTGTGTGATTATTACATTACAAATTGCATTAATTAGCCTACATTTTACCCACATCCACCGAAGCAGCCATGCACCCACAGTCAACAGTCAAGCCAAAATTGATAGACATGTACACATATGATGCAAATCTGGGGCAGCCATGGCCTAATGGTATGAGAGTTGGTCTTGGAATCTGAAGGTTGCAGGTTCAAATCCCATATAATCCATGGTTGAAGTGCCTTTCAGCATGGTACCTAACCCCACATTGCTACAGGGACTGTAATCAATACTCTCCCTGTACCTAAATGTAAATCAAATCACTCTGAATAGAAGTATCAGCTAAGTGTGATGAAATATAGAAGAACCTGCTCTCCCTAGTTCCAACCCTCTTCCTTCACCCCCTCAGGGCGCACCCTGTATTTTTATCACAGCAAGAAGCGGACAATGTAGTGTGTACACCTACTTTTCTAAGGCCATGCGGACAGGAGGTAGCCCCCCACAACTGTGCTTGTACACCATCTCCAAGATCTGACATCCATGGATCTGAAAACAGGAGAGAATCCACATGAATACCAATCCCACATGGAACTTATTATGCATTAATAAATAGTGGAGGGTGTGACTTCGCAATTAGTTGAGCCTCACCTTCTGTGACTTGATGGTTTCTACAACCACCATAACAGACGGGAAAAGCAGCTGAAACTGAAGAGAAAAGGAAAAATATTTGTAGGAAATAAGCTTAGCCTACTGACCATACGAAGGAGAATACAGGTAAATAATTTCCACTCACCTGGTCCAGCGTATAGTTTACATGGGAGATGGACAGATGTGGATCACCAAGAAACTACAGCAGGAAATGTCATCAAGAATTATTATTATATCCCATAGATACAATACTGATACATTATTGGGATATTGCAATATATTGCATTGCATTATTTATAAAAGAAGACAACACCCTACCTCATGTTCCAAGTCAAGCAGTACTTGTCTGTATGGTTGCAACATGGAATCAAGGCCTGTACAAAAAGCCCTCAGGTAAATGCCATGGAGTCCGGTGGGATTTGGTTGATTAGCATGGTGCTCCTGCTAGGAGAAATAGAAGCTGTAATTAATGTGGCTCAACAGTTATCCTAATCAGTGCAATGTGTTCAGATGTGCTCTTCTTGCCTGCTGATGGACATGGCCAGTATGCTGTTCTATGAACTCTGTAAAACGCACGTAGTCTGAGCCGAGCTTGCACAGCCTATTCAGCACACTTATTTCACTTGGGTGAAGAAAGGGTAGCTCTTGAGAAACCTGTAGAAAAAAATGAAATAAAAAAAATGCGTTTCAGAATGATATATAATTTACCCACCGCTGTAATAGCTAACGTCGTTGGACTAAGCTAAGCCTGTTCATTCCCATTCATAATGGTTTACCTGCAAGCCTGTCCGTTTATTCCACGAGAATATCGTTCCAGGATATCCACTTAATGCCAATAAAAGCTCATGTATCATTTTCAAGCTATTAGGAATATTTCAAAAACAAGACCGATGCAGACATGTCATTCAAAACCAAAACACCGCCGAATCTGCCGCCGCAGTCTGATGACGCAAACTATCTCTGCGTTGTCGGGAGTTGGAGGCTGGGAGATCAGGGTTGTCAGCTGCCAGCTTGTTGGTGTACATTGTCATGGAAGCGATGTTGGTTTTGTTGAGTAAGATAAGAAGGCATTGAGAGGTTAGTAAAGTTATTTCGACGCCCTTATTAGCAAATATGACCGCTATAGATTATGGTGAAGCATTTTTATATCCCAAATACCTCCAAGGCCAACTTGAATCGTGCTTTCATGCATGCCGAATGAATAGCTAGCCAGTGCTTGCGTTAGCCAGAAAGCAATCTTGTTAGTATTTCCAATCCTCAAGTGTCAAAAGGGCATTTTGTCAACCTGATATCCGCCAATTATTGGCCATCCTCGTGCATTGCTATATGATCTGGTATAATTTACACAAAGAAGTGCTATCTTGCCGTAAATGTTGTGTAAAACACCAAATTCATTAGCTTGCTTATTAACAGGAAGTTGGGTCATGACTATTATCGTACTGTTTATGATTTCATGTATCCTACGCCTACGTTTCGTTTAGCATAGCTGTACCACTGGGTCCAATACCTCATCAAGCTGTTGCATAGAAAGTCAGTGTTGCTTTGGGATGTTCAGCTCGAAGTAGGCTGTCTTTAAATGACCTGAAGCCACATTTCTAATGATGTTCATCATCATAGGCTTCTTATTGTAGCCTACCATGAATGGGTTTGCAATTTTGAAAGCTGCATGTTATATAATAACTTAATAGCCCTTTGCCCTAACTTTGTCATGCATGTAGTATATTTTCCCTTAGTAGCAAATTTTGTATATTGTTGTGATCTGTGTTGCCTTTACGGGGTCAGCTCTATGTTTCCACAGTCCATTGGTCCCACAGCTTATTCCTGCTGATCCATGCACCCATATGTTTCTCCCCTTCATGGAACATGGGGCCTAAATTTGAATGAATCTTTAGAAATGTGGGAACATGGAGCAGCAGGTATATGCTGTGGGACCAATGGGCCTAAAAGTTTATGTTAAAATTCAAAGTGATGTGGAACCAATGGGCTGTGGGAACATAGACGTGCTCCCGTCTTTACGGTGATGAACAAACTGGGTTCAGAGGCTGTAATCCAGTGCCTCATACTCCAAATGGCTTGGCTTTACCTATCCAGTTGCCCTAATTGGTTGGGTGAAACCAGCTCATTTTGATATGGCACTGGATTGTTGTTCCTGAATCCAGGTCGTCCATTGCAGCCCTTTAAACAAGTCACTTTGAATAAATATGTCTGCTAAATGTAATGTAATGCATAGTGACACTGTAGTCACACACGAAAAATGACCTAACAGTGGATTTTGCCGTTCATCATCACAGAGATGGCTGAGGAGGGACCTGGAGATGACATTGTGGCTGAGTACCTTGGCCAGAACCGTCACCTGGTCGAGTGGGTAGAATCGCTCAGGGGGATCTGCGAGACCAACAAGCAATGGCTCGCCAGGAGAGAGTTTCTTCTGCGCAATATGGAGGCCTTCCCCAACGTTGAGCCGGGAGTTGCAAGCGACAGCCTCGACAAGCTGATCTCTCTTTCCATGGTGTGGGCCAACCATGTATTTCTAGGCTGCCGGTGAGTCTATTGCCTACTGTGACTTCCTTCTTCTTCTTACGGTAGTGTATTCCATACATAGACCATTCTGTAGTGCAGCACTGCACAATGAAAATAAAGAATCAGACATTTATTCGGCCTCTGAGAGAACCCCGCACACAATACTACTTGGTCTGTGGGAGTGACTTGGAGGACAGAGTGAAGGTCATTCCATTTGCATCACATATTTTGTCTTCCGAAAGATGGAAGCTGAACATTCAGCTTCAATAAATATTATAAAAAATTATAAATGTTAAGATGTGCTCATGAAATCATGTTTTAGTGTAGAGGGATCAACTTACTTGCTTAACATGTACATTTTAGAGCGTGTTACTGAAAATATAGTGTACCCTTTCAAATGTTATTTCATTCAAAGCAAAATATCTTGACCATGTTTCATTCTTGCCTGTTCTCAAAAAATTGATATAGCCTTGCCATGTCAAAATACTCTGCTCTCATGCTGACCTCTTGCGAGAGTTACACATTCACTTCAGTCAGTATTTACGTATTTTGCAAGTCAAATTACTTTTTCCTCACCAGCTTGCTGATCACATGTGCTGACAACAACCATGGTGACATAACGCACTGTGAAATTAGACTGATAAAGTCAACAGTGCTAGTGCATCAGTGATGATCATGACGGGGGAGGGGCTGTGGCACACTGCGTTAACACACTGCACCGCATATATGATGCACATCCATGGTGACTGTCATGGAAATTAACTTATATCTGCAGGCCATCAATTAAGAGACTCTTCACAGTGATCCAGGTTCAAATCCGGCCTGGGTCATTTCCCAACCCTACCCCGTCTCTCTCTTCCACTTGTTATCTGTCATCACATTCTCTATCCTGCCATGGTAGAAAAGACCAAAAAGAAACAAGAAATAGATTACGATCACTGGATTGGAAAGTTTTTCCAAAGCATCTTTGCCCTGTTGTACCTCCGTAGAGGTGTGGCAATTTATTGTAGCTCATGGTTTTCCCATACATCCGTTGCTCGTCCCCTGCCGGGATGTGAAATGGGAATCCGTGTGACTTTGTACTTTGTGCTGCAGGTATCCGCAGCCCGTGATGGAGCGGATCACAGAGATGGGGGAGGGGATAAAGGTCCAGGACGCCCCGGTGAGGACCACCAGGGACGAGATCATGGCCAAAATGAAAAGAGGGGCTGCTTCAGGTATGTGGGGCTCCTTCTCGCACGCACACACACACATGCACACTTTTAAGGCCACTGCACATCAGTTCTGACGACAATGGGGAGCCAAGTAGGATCTGACAAATTCAGTTGCCCCCGCACACTGAACGACGCACTTTATGCCGCAAAAAAGCACAGCAGCTGGTGGATTCAGCAAAGGATTCAAACAAGCGGTTCAGACAAAAATAGAGCTCAATGGTAATCCACAGCCGACGTCGGCTGACATCGCTGCCAGTAAGCTGGGTTGTATTGAAAACAATGGAATCGAATCTTGGCAGAGCAATGCCCTGCACTTTGTCGGAACTGCTGTGCAGTGGCATTTAGACACACACCCACATGCGTGTGAGTGTACAGATATGGATCACCCTTGCATATGCTCACACATAGACACATACAGCTTCATGGATTCAAGCTAGGGAAGCAGTCTCCCACTCAATCCCTCCGTGTTATTCGCTCATACACGCACGTCCACATAGATCCTGGAGGTGCTTTATATATTGATCTCCCATGACGTTTGGAGAGAGATGCCGTCTCATTTTTCTGTCACATGAGAATGCAGCGCAATGAAGAAATGGTCAGAGACCGTCATTTTTCTTGATTTACGGCAGTCTTGCTAGTCCCAAAACACACTGGATAACCCTTCAAACCTCCTTCAAATACATCAACCTCAACGCAAACACATCCATCATGTATCTCAGTGAAATCTTTTTTTTGTCCCAAGATCGTCATTTGTGAGGCAATTTTGTTCACAGGGGGTTGGGAAATATGAAATTGTTTTGGGGGTGTCTTCCAAAAAAGCCAGTAATTTTACACAGCAGCAGGGGGTGTTGTTCATTTATTTATTTATTTTCAATAAATAAGCATCTTCTTGGGGATGTTTTTTTTAATAATAATAAGTGTCTTGGCAGCATGAGTCATAGTGAGGTGATGATTATATTCCGGCTGTAGTGACATCAATGTCCTGAGGAGGGACGATAGCCAATAGGGAGACATAGCATTTCTGACTTTCTGCCCTATGCACACATGCACTATACACACTTATCCACCCATGCACACATGTGTGCAATATGTCTTAAAAAGTGCTGTGCATATGTGCTACTGTACTGTATATCTCAAGTTATTGCTCTACTCTACATGTAGGCACCCACCCAGACACTGGCACAGAACGTCTTTAGTTCTGAGTCCATGCATTGATGATGTTTACAAAAATGTTCTTGGGTATAAAAATGTTCTTTTGTGTATAAGAACGTTATTTTGTATAAAAATGTGCTTATGTGTATAAAAATGATGCAGAATTAATAGTGTGCACCACTGAATTAAGATCAGTAATGCACATCAAAGGAGGCTGGCGTAGACATCCATATGCACCCCTCCTCCCCCACAGTCAACAAACATTGAATTCACATTCAGATAAATATCAATCTCTTTCTGATTGTGCAGATGGGAGCTCCGACAGCGGCGGCAAGAAATCAAAGGCAGCCAGGTGGGGCCCCGAGGCAGACGCGCCCGCCACGCACCAGCCCTTCTTCAACCGCCTCTACAAGGCCGTGGCCTGGAAGCTGGTGTCGGAGGGCGGCTTCGGAGGGCCCAACCTGGACCACTACGAGGTGCTGCGCGGCTGCGTGGAGACCTCCAAGGCCAGCCTGACCTGCGTCATCGTCCCCCTCAAGGACATCCCCGACCTGCCGGCCGCGCGAGCCCAGCGCGAGGGCCAGGTGTGCGAGCTGCGCGTCCAGACGGTCTACCTGGGCACGGGCTACGGAAGGGACGATGCCGCGGCACGCGCCATGGCCGCCAAGGAGGCGCTGAAGGCCTTCCAGGGCCGCAAGGTGACGGTCAAGCTCTGCCGGAGGAGGTTCCAGGGCAGGGACGTGGAGGACGTGGTCCTGCTGGATGATCAGACGCGGGGAGGGAACACGTTTCCCCCGGCACTCAGCTACCCCTTCCAGCCAGACGAGAGCTCCGGCTCCTAGCAGCCACCGTGCTCAACCTCGTGTCCACTGAACCCTTCTCCACTGTCACAAGCTCTCACACGTTACTACTGCTACTGTGTCAGGTTCCTGTCTGCCCCCATTCAAGTTGATGTTGCAGTGAGTGGTGTCTTTTATCACTGTACATTTTCAGTTTAACCATTTTAGTGGAATTCTTCTCTTTTGATTAATTTAGTTTTAATTTTACATTATATGATAATATGTTGTTCTGCAATGACAGTTTTATTTATGACTTGGGTGATCACATGGGTTTTTTTTTTTTGCACTTGTGGCCGGCAGTCTGTTTCATATTTTCATATTTTACAGGTCAGGGATCCAGATATATATTTCAGATGTTCCTTTTAGAGATGTTGGAGCAGTCCGTGTAGAGGAGCACAGCATAGCACGGGTCCTTAATTGTAAGCTTCTGTTTCTGCTTACCTCATAGACCCTCTATTAGAATGGAGGTTCCGAACGGCTCAGACTCAGGGCCATAGCTACAGAGCATCAACTTTTCTGGCATTGCTTTCCTTGTTTTTCTTTCTTTTCCCATTTATTTGATGGACAACGGTAGGTGGTTGGGTTTTGTTTTCTTCCAGACCTGCGTTGTTAGAGATACTGTCAAGCCGTTCTTGTTAGGAAACTTTTCTTTCCCCCTACAAAAGTTTTTAATTATGGCGTGTATGTGCACAGGTTCTGCTCCTTGCAAGTGGCTTGAGACTGATAATGAAGAATGTCCACTAGGAAATGGTGAAATGAAGACTTTGAAGTGAAGCTCATTAAAAGTTTGTTTTATTGGGAGGTGATGAAAGTAACCGAGTCCCTTAATGGTGGTGATGGTATGGTGTTTCGAAGCAATGATCACATTTGTATTGTGCCTTGGGGCTTTGGATAAAGACCGTAAACGCCACGCCAGTCTGTTTGGTTTGCTACAAGGTTAAAAGATTTAAGAGACCCCCACCTGTCATTCCTGAGGTTTGATTTCCTCCAATGAAAAGGAGTGTCATTTTCTTATAACTTAACTAATCACTGGTCTGTTGCTGTTTTGTGTAAGCGTTGCCCATTCTGAGCAAATTAATCTGACACTCCCTTTCGTATGGAAAAAGTAAGGCTTTAGAATGTAAGATAATGTTAAAGTCTTGGTCAGTTGCAACACATTTTGACCTTAGTGAGTTAAACACTTTGTCAATTACCTCTGCCAAATGAGTGTTTTGTTCAGTTCACCTTCATGTTAGAGCACCGCGTCCTTGGCTTGTTCATTTTCTCAGTTTATCACAGGTTTGACTATGGTGTGTCAATGTTGGCTCTCAAATTCTAAATCTAAATACCTGTAAATAAAATTGTGTTTAAAAAATATTGTGTGTGGGTGTCTGTGTGTATGTCTTTCAGATCATTTTGGACCTGTTAAAAAGTCTGTCCAAATATGAAGGCCTCGCCAGATATGTCACGTGTTTTGATAAAATGCTGCACCTAACAAGCACATTATGCACACCCGTATGACTATTCCTTGGTTTTTGTAAGACCCTTGATAGAAGAAAAATGCAGATTGCACTCTTTGCTGCATTTTAAATGGACTGAAAGGCTTAAGTGGCGCGTTTCAAACGGCTGTGCAGGCATTGTTAATTGAAGTGGGCATTTTTACTCGGGATTTTACACTTTGATTTTCTTGGATCCAGAGAACCTTTTAGGTGGGTGATCGATGTGACGGTTTTGTTTTCTTTCATTTTCACTCTCACAAATAGCCTGTGTCAGCTTAACGCGTTTGACATTTTCTCAGACGCATTTAAAATGCGTTTTGACATTGTAGGCCTACTGCAAAACTTCAACAGCCTGACGCAGATATGAAAAATGCTGTGAAATATCTCTGCGCAATGTGGTCTGTGCCCCAGTGTGCAATTTAACAAGTGATTCGCCGTGGACTGCCGCTCTTGAGGCGTATGACAGCTTGAGCGATGTGTTCCCTGTCCTGTGTTCGCCCCAACCTCATTGTATTGCCCAATGGGTGACTTGAGTTTATGAAGGACGAGTGTGTGAGGTTACCGCTGACTGAAAAGACCAATGCTGGTGGCACCGTTGAGTGGCAGCACGGGAGATTCGGCCGTTCGCTTTTCTGTCATAATCACCACTGAAATCTAAAAATGGCCATGTCCAGTGGCCCACCTAGGCACGAGGCAAATTGGATACGCGGGCATGGCGTGCTCGCTATGGCGCTGTTGGTGCTCACTGCTCGTCTGAGCACTCCAACTGATTGTTTGTTATTGATGACAAGCAATCTGTCAGACAGGTTGAATCAGGCAGCTGGGTTTAGCGGGTAGGGGGGCAGTCAGGGCGGCAACAAGAACCAGAATAGATAAAAGGAGGGCACTCTCTCAAACTTTGGAAATTAAAGAGACACGGCTGAAATATTGATTTTAGCAACTCCATGATCTTGTTCTTGGGACAAAACATACGGTAGCCCATATTCCCATTGTAGCCAACGCCTCTGAGCAAGAGGACAGCTGTTGAATTGAAAGAGGAAACGCTCCACGTGTGGTTGAGCGCCTTCAGAGGTTTTACCAATGTGAAATGCTAATGTGCGCACCAATGTCTGTTCTTGTTGCACACCGTTTTACATCGCTATTAGACTTTCACTGGGCTACTGAACTTTTAACTACCTTGGTGGCAACCTTAACATGTTTCAACCGAGGAAAATGTGTGTTGATTTTAAAATCAACTCTAAAATTCTGACTTTGCTGTCGCAATTGTTGGTAAAATGATAATGGCGCAAGAAATTCAAAGACATACACCAAAAACAGTAAGCACAAAGACTGCTTTACAAAACGAATTATGACACAGTTTAATTGAATATATAATATCCGTTCACATAAACATCCAGTCGAAGCATCCAACATGGGAGTCCTGGAGCCGTAATGTCCGTCGGTATATCTCTGTGGTGGCACTTGTATAGAGCGGGGCATTATAAAGTCAGTCATACAATTTGTACATACATAAAGTGGTGTGTTTTCACAGACACCAACTACGTGTTCTACTGGAAAGGAAACAGGGCACTTCACAAACATTTCAACAAGAAAAAGTTACAAAACGCTCCTCTCGGGCAATCGCACAGTTTGCCGATTCGTGCTCCTTTCCTGAGGGCGCACTGTTCGCCGACGTCGCACTGTTGAAAAATTGGCATACATTAATTGATAAAATTATAATCTCGGTATTCAATCTGGTGCTCAGAAGTTAAAGGGACAATTTAGTGGATTATGCAGGTCCGCTGCAACCTTAATTGTCTATACAAGTGTGTAATGGGCGCTGCGTAAAAATAGTCTGTAAGAGTGGACTATACATGTACCATAAATACAAGCAGGCTACCTACCGTTGGAACCCTTCCAAACTTCTTTTCCCAAAGTGGAATTCGTTTAGCCTGTAGTTTTTCCAGGACGTCGTGGAGAGCCCCGAGCTGTGAAAATTATTCAAAAATTATAAAGATGCTCTCACACAGCTGATTCTCATAGCCTTCGTATTGCCACCTGACAACATCGCACAAACACTTACAAGCTGTTTTTCGTTTGTCAAGTTTGGATCTTTAGGATAGAAGTCCCTGATGGCTCTCGTATCCAGGTCCAATTCCATATCCGAGTCGCTCGTTTCAGCACCCGCAAGCATGGACAGCAGCATTGCGCAGGCCACCACCCGCGCCCACAGTTTGGAGCTCTCCATAGTCATCCTCCGCGCAGGGAAAAAAAAGACTCGCAGCTTGACACTCGCTCCCTGTCTTAGGGATGTGACTTTTGGCCAAGTCTCAGCGTTGCCCTCCCTACTTTTATGTGCGCCCCTCTCTGTCTTCCCCATGTCTTAACTTGTCTCGCTCCACCTTATCCATTGATTCTCCGCGTGCGTAATAAGCGCATGGATGACTCATTGCGTAAAGTTGCCGGACATGCTCCTTACTTAAATGCGCCAATCCCCTGGGGTTATAACTTCCCTTTTTGCCTTCAGGGGGTGGCTGGAGACATATTTCAAAACACAGATGTTCAGCAACTGAACAGTGTTTTATTGGATGTTTTGGAGATAAATCATCAGGAATGGTGAAGGGCGCAATGTCCTAGCGCCTGTTTGTGACCTGCATACCAACTGGATGTAAACATGTTGTCTAACATGTTGTGAGCAATGGCTGTGCTTCTATAGAAACACACTGAGCTTTTAATACTTGGACATTTTGCTATTTTATATTCTGTTTAGTTGTGTTACTTTCCACAATTGATCACTGCTCCTGTGCCCAATGTACACATGCAACAGGATTCCATAACAAGTCAATATGCAGATGAAAATGATATAACATAATTATGCACAGTTAAAACATCACTGTGACAGAATGATGTCTCTTTTATTGGCAAAAACTCAGCTGTACACAGACACATAGAATAATATGAGTACAACAAATGTGAGTGGAATAATTTACATTTTTTAAATACATTTGCATCTGAAATAATAGATAATTAATTTACCTTTTATACAGCTGAACAATTTTGCATGATTATAATGACAATATATAACTTTAAAAAATCAAAGAGACCAACAGACAAATTTCCATTTCAAGTGCTGACTTTTACTGGCCTTTATCAGTGACTGCCCCAGTATGGTATCTGTTCAACCGAATCATGTCTAATAGGGTTGGAGAGTCAACAGGGCCAGGGTGGAGGTTAAAACAGGAGCTGGAACACAGAGCCTCCAGGGTACCCATGAAAGCAGCCAACACCCAGGCATGCTACTCCATGCAGTACTCCTTCAGTCGAATTTGTGTCCTTTTCAAATACCAATTTTTGGGTGCCACGGCCCCTTTGTCATGTTTTCTCTTTTGAAGGTCTGCCTGCAAACAATGCACAGCTGGGTAGTCTAAGGTTAGTTGACAGCGGCTATGGTCATGAGCTCATTGTGGATCTGAACTGTGCTGTGCTTGTACTCTGCTTGCACTGTGCTGTGCTGCTGTGTTGTGCAGTGCTGTATTGTGCTGCAGTGTGCTGTGGCTGCACTGTGTTGAGTGTTGTGCAATGTGGTGTTGTGCTGCGCTGTGCTGTGCTTACACGGTGCTGTGTTGTGCTGTGCTGTGTTTACGTGGTGCTGTGTTGTGTTGTGCTGTGCTGTGCTGTACTGTGCTTATGCTGTGTTGTGCTGTGCTGTACTGTGCTTACGCTGTGTTGTGCTGTGCTGTGCTTTGGATGTGCTGTGCTGTACTGTGCTTACGCTGTGCTGTGGATGTGCTGCTCTGTGGATGCGTTGCGCTGGGGTTGACAGAGGAGGGAGCTTCAGGAGGAGACTCTGCCCATCACAGGGAGCTGCTCCGTGGGCAGGATGGATGACTCATGGCTCCCTCCAATTATGGAGCCAAGGGGTCCAGACAAACTTTGCCTATTTTCCCTCTTTTTATTTTCTGCACACAACACACACACCACACATGCACACACACGCACGCACGCACACACACGCACGCACGCACGCACACACGCACGCACGCACGCACGCACGCACGCACACATGCACACATACACTTGCACACACATGCACGCATGCGTACGCGCGCGCACGCACACATACACACACACACACACACACACACACACACACACACACACACACACACACACACACACACACACACACACACACACACACTCCATGCCACACTCCATTCCACATAACAGCATGTTCATTAGCATGAGGTTCTCCATGCTCGTTTGTCTAGTTAAGGTCAAGCTAATGGATCATGGATCACCCCCACATGAGATTGGATCCTGTGTGGATGAATCAACCTACTCACACGCGTCACACACGTGACCCGGACACGCATGACAACACAGGAGTTTCTTGATGAATCTGGTGGTGGATACAAACTCATCAAGTGCGCTCGGCGGTGTTGGGTTGATTATACTCTACAGGGGTGTAGTCGGGAAGAAGAAAAGGCCGGAGGAGTGGGATTCCTACTGGGAATTCCCCCCCAGACGTCATTCCAGGAATAACCTCCACCTGGATCAATGACAGACCCCTGGCTGAAGACTAATTATCGACCACAGCAGGTCTATGAAAGGGTATTTCCGGGTAGTGGGAACCAGCCGGCATATTCAACATGCGGTTGTATTACTTACCCACTGTCCTTGACTTGTTAGCACTCGAAGACGCATATTTTTTCATGTAGCTCTTTCCGAGATTCTGGCCAGCTGGTGTGGTCATGGGTTTGCTTTTACATAATGTTTGAAATGTCTTAACATACTCAAAGTACTACCTCAAATACTGTCCCAAAAGTGTTTGCTGATGTTGAACATTTGGAATGATATTTATGTGTTTCAAACAATATGTGCAAACTCATGCCTCCGTTACCTGGACAGGATCTCGAAAAGGAATAAAAAAAGTGACTCATCTTTGAGTACTGACCAGTCAAGGGTGGAGGGAGCAATACAACTGCATACTGAAATTGGCTGCAAGATGTCAATCAAGGATACAAGGTATCCAACAGGCAGCTGTGGCCTAATGGTTGACGCTCCCAAACTTTTTCTGCTGGGACTCGCTTTTGGACCCTCCGACCCCCCACCTTCCATTTTCCAAAGGCAAAAAAAATATTTTTGCTAAACTATTGTTAATCACAGGAAACCTAGATAGGCCTACATGTATTACAAATTGAAGTGTATATTGTTATTAACAATGTCAGGAAAGACTATAAAACATATTGTTACATATTTTTATAAGGTTTAATGCAAACAGTCCGTTATGCCCGCGACCCCCCTGCCGTATCTCTGCGAGTCCCATGGGGGTCCCAACCCCTAGTTTGGGAACAACTCGGCTAGAGAGTTCTTGTGGTCTAGAGAGTTGGTCTTATTATCAGAAAGTTATGGTTTGAATCCCTTATCATCCATGCTTCTGACATCAGTTTTCTCCAGGAACTCCTCCAGCCCATAAGTTGTACAAATATCTACATATTTTGCTCTGCATAAAAACATTAGCTAAGTGTAATGTAAGAATAACATCGATTTTCACAGGCAAGTAGGCGAAGTAGGAAATGCAGTGGATTACTTTGATTGTGAATACTGTTTTGGCATATTAAAAGAATGCGATTCAAGGATGGTGGTCTGATGAAGGGCATAGATAGAGGTGATAGGAGTAAGGGGTACATGACGTGCAGAGAGGGTACATGATAAATGAATAACTGGATGATTATTACCAGAATATAATTATTTTCTTACGTCAGTATAATAATGCTTTTTACATGACATGAGATGAGAATTCATCTAGTCATTTAGTCATTCCTTGACGTCAGCCAATCACACAGTAAGCCACATGGTTAAAGCAGAACTAAACATTCCAGATGCTCGGACTGTAAAACAGCGTCAAAGACTTAATGGGAGTTGATGGAACTTGAACACAAAGCGGCTTGTACTGAATTATGACAGCAGAAACGAGGCCCTAACTACATGCTGAATTAATGATGAAAGTTCTAATAGGGGAGGCTGGTGCTTCATCAAAGGCGCTCTTCAAAGTAACATCTCTGCTACTTAATATGCATTGCAGCTGCAGATAGAGAGGAGTTATATCTCTCGATCTACGGAGCATCCCAGGCTGTATAGGCCTGTGTTTTCATTACAATAACGTCTATATGACCACGTGAAGCAACCACTTAACATTCAAACCCCATATCCAGCCCTAATCTTTGCGGGTTGCCCAATGCAATGCAATGGAAATGTCAAAAGTTCAATTTCCTTTCCTCTGATTGTGCACTTGAAACCACGCTATGACTAGAGAATAAGAGAATCATTTGGGTGTCATCAGCAGAGATTGTTTTGATTTGCCACAATGTCAATTGTGTCTGAAAACTGGATCCAAGTCAGCAACCACAAAAAAGGTTTGGATATTACTGGCAATGTTTTTTTTTAAAAAGAAAGAAAATCGCCAGTTCTTGCTCGATTAGGAAAAGGCAGTACATTGTTATGCGTGTGTGTGTGTGTGTGTGTGTGTGTGTGTGTGTGTGTGTGTGTGTGTGTGTGTGTGTGTGTGTGTGTGTGTGTGTGTGTGTGTGTGTGTGTGTGTGTGTGTGTGTGTGTGTGTGTGTGTGTGTGTGTGTGTGTGTGTGTGTGTGTGTGTGTGTACGTGTACGTGTACATGTACGCACGCACGTGTGCATGTGAGGGAGAGAGAGAAATAGAGAGAGAGAGACAGAGACAGAGAGAGGGTTTAGGCTATGTGAGTTGTGTGAGGGCGTGTGTGAGAGAGTGTGTGTTGTAGGATTCTAGAGAGAGAGAGAGAGAGAGAGAGAGAGAGAGAGAGAGAGAGAGAGAGAGAGAGAGAGAGAGAGAATCCCTGCTCTAAGGAATGAGTGGGTGGGCAGTTCTTTTGAATCCCCCAGCTGTATTGAGTGGGGGCGCTTCACTCATCATTATTTCCTGCTGTCATTTCATGTCTTCCGGCTTGCAGGTCCATAACAAGATCAGCTGCTGTTTAGCTTTCTGTGCTAAAAAGACCATAGAATAACATGGACAACATACACATGGTTTCCCCCCCCCCCCCCCCCCTCTCTCTCTATCTCTCTCTATCTCTCTCTCTCTCTCTCTCATTTTCTCGTTTCAGCCTTCAGAATGCCTTCAAACCAGTCCACTTATACAACCTGCCGACAGGCCTCTTCCATGGCATTGATTTCACGTTGGAGGAGTGATGAAATATTTCACTTTTGATGATACTCCTTATGGTAGACCAAAGGCAGGATCAGGTAATATTAGAGATGAATTTTGATTAATTAACTATACACAAACATTAACATGGTAAAAAAAAATAATGCATTTTAATCACACCATAATAGTTACGTAGTTCTGGAGTAGACTAGTGGAGAGCTTCTCACTTTTCTCAAGTCAGATATTTTTATGAGATTAAAATGTGATTCATTTTGATTAATTAATTTCATTTTTTTTTCATTCATTAATTTCAAAATCATCTAATAAATGTGATTACATTTTTAATCTAGTCCCAGCCCTAGCTAATATTTTAATGGGTGTGTACCATATTGAGACCCGAGCATGACCTGTGGCTCAGTTTGCCACGTTTAACCAGGCAGACACACGTGCACTCACACTCTCTCTCTCTCTCTCTCTCTCTCTCTCTCTCTCACACACACACACACGCACACACACACACACGCACACACACACACACGCGCACACACACACACACACACAAACCTTGATCATCTTATGTAACAGTGGCTCTCTGGAGAAATAAGGCCTGCTGCCCACAGTAATTTGAGATTTGTGGGAGTCTACAGGAAGTTTCTCAATGTTCTCAAATTTGATCATTTGTGAGAGGAGTTAATGTTAATGACATTATAAAACAATGTGGCTATTTTTATACATCAAGGTTTTTGAATTATTTTGTTCACACTATTGCGTATGGCATTCACAAAGTTATCAGAATAAAAATAATTTTATTGCCAACGAATGCAAGGCTGAAAGAGGACATCTGGCTATCACAACAACCGTTACGTAAATACTTGATATTATTGTGTTATTAAAGAGATGGAAGTTCTTTCACTTCTATTTCCTATGTGTATCTGACAACCATTTAGCAAGTAAACGGAAAAGGGAGCCGGATGGACTGAGGGATGCTGAGAGACAGAGAGAAAGAAAGGGAGGGAATCATTAGTCAGAGCAAAATAAAAACACACAACTGCACACAAACAAAACAGAATGGTTGAATGGCTTTTCGTAATTACATAGGTGGCATTGCACACGCAGATAGATACTGTAAATGGAGTGAGGAAACACACACACACACACACACAAACACACACACACACACACACACACACACACACACACACACACACACACACACACACACACACACACACACACACACACACACACACACACACACACACAAGGTCCACCGTCCCTTGGCCAAACAATACCAAGAGCAACAGAACAATACCAGAGTCCTAGTGCGTCATTAGCGGATGCTGTACCCCACCATTTAGGGGTCAGAGGGCAGCAAGGGATCATATGCCATCTCCACCCTCTCCAGAACTCTCCACCGCCAGGGTCATGCAAGGCCATACCGAGCACAGAATGACAGAAATATTCCCTTTACGTAAGAGACTTTGTTTTAGATTCCTTTTATAGACCTATATTGTGTGGGTGATGTGCCGTAATAGCAAGAAGGCAAGACATTATGAAAGGAAAAGTTTTTCATCTCGTATTTACTTGAACAAACATTTGTACTGATCCACTCTTAATGTTGAAGGTATTCCTTCCTTGCTCTTGGTTCCTCGGTGGAGATGGCATCCTCAGACTGCCCCAGCCTGAAGAAATGCAACTGTTCCAGCTTGGAGAAATATGTTTGTGGAGGATTTCCCTCACAGTAGGAGACAATGCGGTGGGCCAAGGCATTATCTCTGGGAAAGCAGGAGCAGTGGACACGGTGGGAGAAGGAGGAAGCTGCATTGGAAGGGTGTACGGGCAATAAACCCAATCTCCATCAGTGGGTTGGTATTTGGCAAAGAACATGGGTGTACAGTATACTGTATGTACCCTTTGCTCCAGGCCTGCCACCATCCATCATATTCTAAGACCAGTCTCAATGAAGGGTGATATATTTGGTGGACAACTTGCAGAGGTGGCGTAAGCATAGCCAGGCTCCGCCCTTGCAGTAGCGCAACACCTTCGGCTCAGCTTCACACGTTCAGGAAAATTGCTTGTTCAGGTACAATCGGGTTCCACCTGGGGCGGGAACTCCACCCACTTTGTTGGGAAGCAATCAACTATGAGCATCACCAACGGTTCTGGGTAGAGGCGTGTTCAAGGCAGTGACGTGGTTTAAGCAGAGACGTTTCATTGGGACTAAGAAATGTTTGGTTAAAACTTTGGCTCAGACTTCTGCCCTCGACCAGTAGCAAACCAAGGGAGATGGGTCAACCATGCCGTTTGAGAATGTTAGTTGGTCAGACCAAGTCTCAAAGAGATTTGAAAGTCATGATAATCAGGCTAGCTAGTGTTGTACTTCCACCATGAATGTACTTCTACTTTTTCTTTTGCCACCTCTGGCCACCACCACGCATTAAAGAGTCTTGCACACTGGTGGGAATATGAGCTGGCACCAACTCCCTTTCATCACCAACATCACCCTTCATGAACATTCAGTTTTGCCCATGAAAGGGTTAGTCTGGTTAGCTGGTATAGAGCAGCTCCACAACATGGAAGGATCAGCTAGTGCAGGACAGGAAACTCTGGGTTGATATTGGCAGGCAGCTAGTGATTCCTCCAGAGATTGCCACCACCACCCTCAGACCTGACCTGGTGCTTTGGTTCTTTTCTCGAAAGAAGGCTAACTTACATCCTTGACCTCACATTACCCTGGAAGATTACCCTGAGACACAACGTCACTGTGGAACACGGGAGGCCGCCCAGTGGAGGTCAGAAGCAGAGAGTTTGTGTCAACATCTACCACCAAATTCAGGGTCCAGAGACTATGCAGCCGGTGGCTTTGGCTGTAATGAACGACCCCACTTGGCAGAGTAACTCACTATTTGAACATTGCAGGGCAGCAAATGTTTGTTCAGATTGTAGTGGGATGTCTCTGGTGAGGATCAAAACAAACCATGTTTTAAGAGCACTTTTGATGATGCATCTCAAAATTGTTGCTGAGTTGATTGGACACTTGACAAATGGCCATCTGCCTCAACAAAAGAGAGCTGACTCTTGTCAAATATTGCTGAGTGGATCGGGTGATGCCCATAACAACCACCCAACGCCCAAGACCTCACCGAAAAAACTGCAGCCTTTTGACAAATATTACTGAGTGGACAAGATACTGTCGAAGTTTTTGAGATATTTCTTCATTAATATTTACAATTATTTATTGGAAATTAACACAATATCTTCACATGAAGAATATCTTCATTTTAGAGATGTTTTGCTCTCAAATGTGCTTCTCTGTCAGCAATAGAATGCTGGGGCCTAGCTGAGTCCAGAGAATAGCTCCCTGTCGTAAAATTAGCCAAGGTGTCGGGTCACTCACCCACTGGCCGAGTAGCTCAGGCCTACTGGCCACAGGGAAGGCAATACTAAGGAGTGACCATTTCCTTATTTGACTTAGCGTGTATTCTGGTATATTCTTGCTGCACTGATGCTTTGACCATGTTTGTTACATGATGTAATACACTTGTGGGGTTTAAATACGGTTCTCAGATGCAGCTCAAGAGAGAGCTGGGGAGAGAGCCTTGGGGATAGGGTGCTTGCTGGCACACTGGGGCCTTTTGCCCTGGTGCTAGCAGGTCGCTATGCTATGCTATTGGGACACATGGGGCATTTGGCCACCATGGTTAGGAACTTTTTCTTTTGCCACCTCTGGCCATCACCACGCATTAAAGAGTCTTGCACACTGGTGGGAATATGAGCTGGCACCAACTCCCTTTCATCCCTTTCATCACCAACATGATCCCTTTCATCACCAACATCACCCTTCATGAACATTCAGTTTTGTCCATGAAAGGGTTAGTCTGGTTAGCTGGTATAGAGCAGCTCCACAACATGGAAGGATCAGCTAGTGCAGGACAGGAAACTCTGGGTTGATATTGGCAGGCAGCTAGTGATTCCTCCAGAGATTGCCACCACCACCCTCAGACCTGACCTGGTGCTTTGGTTCTTTTCTAGAAAGAAGGCTAACTTACATCCTTGACCTCACATTACCCTGGAAGATTACCCTGAGACACAACGTCACTGTGGAACACGGGAGGCCGCCCAGTGGAGGTCAGAAGCAGAGAGTTTGTGTCAACATCTACCACCAAATTCAGGGTCCAGAGACTATGCAGCCGGTGGCTTTGGCTGTAATGAACGACCCCACTTGGCAGAGTAACTCACTATTTGAACATTGCAGGGCAGCAAATGTTTGTTCAGATTGTAGTGGGATGTCTCTGGTGAGGATCAAAACAAACCATGTTTTAAGAGCACTTTTGATGATGCATCTCAAAATTGTTGCTGAGTTGATCGGACACTTGACAAATGGCCATCTGCCTCAACAAAAGAGAGCTGACTCTTGTCAAATATTGCTGAGTGGATCGGGTGATGCCCATAACAACCACCCAACGCCCAAGACCTCACCGAAAAAACTGCAGCCTTTTGACAAATATTACTGAGTGGACAAGATACTGTCGAAGTTTTGAGATATTTCTTCATTAATATTTACAATTATTTATTGGAAATTAACACAATATCTTCACATGAAGAATATCTTCATTTTAGAGATGTTTTGCTCTCAAATGTGCTTCTCTGTCAGCAATAGAATGCTGGGGCCTAGCTGAGTCCAGAGAATAGCTCCCTGTCGTAAAATTAGCCAAGGTGTCGGGTCACTCACCCACTGGCCGAGTAGCTCAGGCCTACTGGCCACAGGGAAGGCAATACTAAGGAGTGACCATTTCCTTATTTGACTTAGCGTGTATTCTGGTATATTCTTGCTGCACTGATGCTTTGACCATGTTTGTTACATGATGTAATACACTTGTGGGGTTTAAATACGGTTCTCAGATGCAGCTCAAGAGAGAGCTGGGGAGAGAGCCTTGGGGATAGGGTGCTTGCTGGCACACTGGGGCCTTTTGCCCTGGTGCTAGCAGGTCGCTATGCTATGCTATTGGGACACATGGGGCATTTGGCCACCATGGTTAGGAACTTGGGTTATGCTATGGGTAACTGTAATAACGTAGTTACTATGCTCTCTCACTTGCAATGTATCAATAAATGTAACTATCTTGATGGCAATGGCATTCGTCTTCTCCTGTGATTTCCTGGCTTCTGCTTCCTTCACTGTTCTCCTGCACAAAGATGGGTAATGTATGCTTATGGCTGATTGAGGCCAATTAACTAAATAATAACTAAGTATATAATGGTAATAACAATAATATAAATACTTGGGTATTAATTGGTAAATGGTAAACTTACACGAGTCAGATGGCGGGTGGTTATTCTATAGCCCAATAAAGTCTTATTAATTATAAAAAAGTCACAACAATACTTATGAAATCCCAGTGACCATCGCTACTCATTGAGATGCAGATTGAAAAAAATGTTTAGGGTGATTTTAAACAGGAATGAGAATGTCCATAGCCATCTCCAGCAGATGCAATACTAAATTGTACAAATACGGAGACGAGTAGGCCTCAAAATTCAGTGGGAATTGCAGACAACTCAGAGAAAGTACCGGAGGTTGCACAATATCACACCAAGATGTTCTTCCTTTTTTGACAAAAGATATTATGGCAAAATATACTTGAACACTTGAATACTTGAAGACACTTGAACTTGAGTTTATACAATTGACACATGATGTAGGCCTATTTAATTCTGAAGGAACAGTTCTGAATTAAATATAACAGAATTACAATTATTTTTCATTGTGTTTACATGGAGCACTTTCATTTAATTCCAAAAAGTCTGGAGATCAGAAAGCATTGCACATGGATAAAGAGGGTGCAGTTATGAGTTAATTCGGAAGTAGCCCTTTAACACACACCGTTCCATCACTGGAACGTTGTAATAATCACTGAAAAAAACTACCATAGTATTACACCACCGCAACAGTGCACAGGGCCTTTAGTAATATATTACGATTTGGTCATTGCCATTCTAGTAAAAGCTAATTTATGACAGGGTCCATGTCTTAAGGGGTTAAATGTCGTATGTAAATCAGACCACTGCCTTTGCGTCACTTGCGGCTTGATAACCTGATTAATTAATTAAAGGAAGAAGTTGTGACAGTCAAAACAGCCTTGAGATTCAACCTAAATGCCCACAAATGTTTTCTGTTTCACTAGCTGATAATATATATTAGTTATAGTAATGTAGTGTGTACGAAATATTCTATATAATATATTATATAGTATATTTCCCAGAGCTAGATAAAATATCATACATAAAATAGATAAAATATCACTACTTCAATCACCTCCTTCACTGTTGGTCTCTGGAACTGCCAGTCAGCCGTCAACAAAGCAGACTTCATCTCTGCGGATGCTAGTAGTCTCTCTGTTGACCTGTTGGCACTAACAGAAACCTGGTTGAAGCCTGAGAACACAGCCACTCCAGCAGCACTCTCAGCTAACCACTCATTTTCACACACCAGTCGGCTAAAGAAAAGAGGAGGGGGAAGAGGGATCCTTATCAACAAGCATTGGAGCTATGCCCCCCTGCTGCCAACCAACAACTACAGCTGCTTTGCATACCATGTCATCAAAGTCACAGCCCCAATCAAGGTATCTGTACTTGGGATCTACCGTCCCCCAGGAACCCTGGGCGACTTTATTGACAAACTGGATACGCTGATCTCCATCACAGACCTAGGCAGCCCCCTACTTGTCCTCGGCGACTTCAACATACACCTAGAGAAGCCGCACGCCACAGGCTTCAAGGCCCTGATGAACTCATTTGACATTCAACTAGCCAGCTGCCCCCCGACACACAAGAGTGGTAACCAGCTCGACCTGATCATGACTAAGGACTGCCAAGCGGACAACATCAAGGTAACACCAATGCATGTTTCAGACCATTTTTTCCTCCATTTCACCACCTCCCTACCCGACCCTACACCCATCCCCCCTCCCTTGGTCACATATAGGCGGAATCTACGCAACCTGTAGCTTTGCATCAGTGGTGGCAGATGCCTTGCCCTCAGCAAACAAGCTCTCCTCACTCGGTGTTGACACTGCTACGGATTCGCTTAGCTCCACATTGACCTCCTGCCTCGACAACCTGTGCCCACTAGTCACTAAACCTGCAAGACCTTCACAACCGCGACCATCTGAGCTCTCTGAAACCATCTGAGCTCTACGTACCACCCTCAGAGCAGCAGAAAGGAAATGGCGCAAAACCCGCAACCCATCTGACCTCGAAAAACTTAGATCTCTACTAGCCTCCTTCTCCGCCTCTGTAACAACTGCCAAGGCGACCTACTACAACGACAAGATCAGCAACACTACAGACCCACATAAGTTGTTTTCTACATTCGAGTCACTGCTCAACCCTCCCCTCCCTCCTGCGGCCACAGACCTGAACCCAGACAACTTTGCCACCTTTTTCACGGAAAAGACGGCATATATTAGCAAGCAATTCTGTGTGCCGCCCTCCCCCCCAGATGATACCCCCTGGCAAACATGCTGACTCCTGCAACACTTCATGAATTCACTCTACTCTCTGAAGAAGACGTTTCCAAACTCATCACAAGAAGCCGTCCCACTACCTACCTACTAGACCCAGTGCCCACGAACCTTCTTCAAGACATTGCCCAAACAGTGGTCCCAGCGATCACATCCATCATGAACTCCTCACTCTCCTCCGGCACTGTCCCCTCCGCCTTCAAACAAGCAATATTGTCACCACTACAACCTCTCCACAGGCGTGCCCCAAGGATCAGTGCTGGGACCCCCTGTTTGCAATATACACCTCCTCCCTGGGTCGTGTCATTCAAACACATGGGTTATCCTACCACTGCTATGCTGATGACACCCAGATGTACCTGTCGTTCCGTCCAGAGGACACCACGGTTTCGGCACGCATCTCTGCCTGCCTCACCGACTTGTCAACATGGATGAAGGACCACCACCTACAGCTGACCTGTCCAAGACATCACACAACAGACACAACATCAACTTCAAGATAGGCTTCACCATCATGACCCCAAACAAAGTCGCCAAAAACCTTGGCGTCATGATTGATGATGAGCTGTCATGCTCCAACTACATCAACTCAGTCACCCGGACCTGTCGATTCCAGATGTCCAACGTACGGAATATCAGAACAGTGTTGACACAATATTCTACACAACGACTGGTCCAGGCGACGGTCCTGTCCCTACTACTGCAACTCACTCATGACAGGTCTACCTGCTTGTGCGCTAAAACCTCTGCAGATGATCCAAAATGCGGCGGCACGGTTGATATTCAATCAACCCAAAAGGACCCATGTTACTCCTCTATTTATTGAGTTGCACTGGCTACCGATTGCCGCCCGGATCAAGCACAAGGCATTGACCCTTGCCTACAAAACCATCACAGGAACGGCCCCAGCGTATTCTGAAGGACCTACTAACGCCTTATGTTACTGGAAGAGAACTGCGCTCATCCAGCACAAGCCGCCTGGCTCTGCCATCCAGTCGATTTAGGTACTTCCAGTCAAGATTGTTGTCCATTGTTGTCCCTAAATGGTGGAACGGTCTCCCAGAGGCAGCAAGACTAAGCATATCTCTTGCAGCCTTCAAGAAACAAGTAAAGACCTTCCTCTTTCGAGAGTACTACTAGACCAATGCTTGAGCTGGCCTAGCCCCAGGGCAGACTCTTGACATGATGTCTAGTTTAGTTTGTGTGTGTGTGTGCATGTATGTGTTTGTGTGTGTGTTGTGTGTTTACTCGTTATTTACTCGTTATTTACTCTTTAAAAAAAAAAAAAAACTAACCCCTCTTTGCAACTGCACTTGTTGTTCTGTATATTTCCTGTGCACTTTGTATTTGCTTGTGGTGTTGGCTTGATTATGTCCTCTTTTGAAAGTCGCTGTGGTTATAAATGCCAAATGCAATGTAATGTAATAATGTAATACAGAGCTGACAGTCCCTGTCTACAATAGGCACCTGATGAGGAAACCTGATATGATTCTCTGGCTCACGTCAGGGCTGCTATTATCAGCAGGGTACTGTGTGGAAAAGTGTGACAGTTCAGTCTAACAGTCTATCTCTCCTCTGTTCTGGCAGTCCATCAGACCTCCACACACACACACACACACACGCACGAACGCACGCAGGCACGCACAGGGTTCAGGTTTAAATTCCCCTCTGAATGATCAATGTGTTGTGGTTGAGCGCACAAACCTTTAACCACGTTTTGTGCTTCGGTCTGTAACAGATACATATAACATATTCACAGCCAGTTCCCCACTTACAAGCCCACCTTGCAGAACAAAACCAAACTAATATGTACTCACAAATACACACACAAATACACACACACACACACACACACACACACACACACACACACACACACACACACACGCACACACGCACACACACACACACACAGACTCCCCGGTTGGTTAAGAAAAGACATGGTTATAAATGGACTGATTACATGAAAAGGAAAACGTCATGACTTGTGCCCTCCAACGTCTGTGTGTTTATGCTTTCGCCTCCACACTTATATTAGCTCATCATCTAAAGCGGCGCTGTAGTTTACACACTGCCAGATCTGTTTAGCATGCAGCTGCTTGATTGAGCGCTGATATTACACCTGCTGTTACTGACCTCTGGAGGTGTGAGTCAGGGAGATGAGAGTAGCGATTGATGGCGGAGTGTGTGCTGTGTGCTGTCTGTCTCGTAGCAGAAGCACACCTACACAGTACAGCGGTTGGAGTGAAAGAGGGACTTCTTTTTTGTCTTCTTTTTCTTCTATTTCTTATTCTTTTTTGGTGTGGTAGTGTGGGAGGACAGAGGAGCCCAGGTGTGTCACTTAAATACCTTCTGAACTGTCGTCTGAGGGTTTTATTTACTCTCTCTCTCTCTCTCTCTCTGACTGTCTGAGAGATTGTTGAAAATGAGCAACACTGTCTCCTACAGTATGTCAGACTTAATGTCATCAGCTTTATTCCTGCAAAAATGTGCCCATCTCATGGATAATGGAGAAATAAGCGTGTGTGTGTGTGTAAGGATAGAGGCCTGTTGGAGATGGCTTGATGACCACCATCTTCTCGTCTACTATTCAATTAATATGGGTAACACAAAGTCCTATGGACTCTCAAAGCAGATGATTCATGTTCATATTTCTATGGACAGCTAATCATCTAAGTGAGACTGTGCAACATCTAAACATATGTCTGAAGTGCAGCGAATGTGCATCACTTTAACCATACAATTACTGTCAATATTTTTTGTGCTGCTTTTCTACAGGACTGTGAAAGTTTAGTGGATGAAAGCCAGAGTGATGCATCACAGGAAACTCGGAGGGGCTGTTCTGTCATGTTATATTACGTAAAAAAATGACCCCCTTGGTATGTGCCTATTTATGCCAAGCAGGCTGCAGGAGCAAAACACTAATGTGCTACGTCAAAAACAGAAAGAAAAGAAAAAAAGTGTCACATCTTTGCTGTCACAAGCCATCTCCTCACATTTGATAGTTTGGGCTTTCATAACTGCATCCAGGGAAGCCGATATGGGGGTGACAAAGGGGTCAGTTGCCCCAGGCCCAGGGAGAGGGACTTGGGCACAATTGGGTCCTCATTACATTGTATGTATTGAGAGGAGGGGGCATTCAGATGACTTTGTCCTGGGCTTAGCTGTAGCTGTCAGCGGCCCTTGCTGCATTCTGTCGGTGATGTTAAGTAACTGGACGTCTAGCTATGTTCTTAGGCGGAAAACAACAGAGGATCCTCTGGGCTTTCTCTAATAGCCTAACCGGTGGATTATGACAAGACAAAAGAGGAATACTAAGTGGTTGTCCTGGGGCTGACCTCGGTAAAAACCTGCGTTTACATGCATTTGCGTACCAGCCGATGGCGGGTCCCCTTAGAGCTGACTGAAGCCACTGTCACCGTCACTGAGTTACCCGGAACTGGCTCTTTTGGTCTTGTGCTATTTCTAGCCCTGTCGTACATGAAAGCAGTGAGAGCTTATCTGTGTACCAGTGTCATGGCCAGTCCTCGCCTAGCTGTTTATAACAGGCAGGGGAGAAAAGAAGCGTTTCAGGTTCACATCAGAGTTCGAGGAATCCCGGCGACCACCACATGGAGATCTCTCCCCTTGGCCTCCGTGCGTCATCATAAAGTAATTAGAGGGTTTGAAGGGATGCGCCTTAGCCCCCTGCCTTGGCCCCCTGCCTTTCAGCTCTGCTGCTGCCTACACACTTGTTTTATTTGGTCATCATGATGTTCATGCATGGTGCACACATGCTTATTTCCCTATTGTACTGCCTGGATATCATGTCAGTTGCCCTTTTTCACCAGCACACAAGACAAAACAGCTTTGTCTGGCTGTTGGATGCTGTTTTTTTTTAAATAAATAATGGCGTCAATTGCCCTTTCATAATGACCTGTCACCATGGCTGGAAAACAAATTGCTAAGCAGAGGGCTTACCGCACAAATACACCTACCGCGACAAGAGCGAGGCGAGCGACGGAAGTAATTGACTTTGTATTGAGTCGCGAGACAAAAGCGATTCTGGAGACTAGAGCGATTTGTGCGACAAGCGCGACAGTTTGAAGTTGCAATCCTTTCAACTTTCTATGACGCGGTTCGGCGACAAGCCATGACAGCCAATGACTGTAGAGAGGTCAGTGACCACAGCCAATGGGAATGTTTGAATGCTTTGCCTTCTGCTTGTAACTGACATACTGTAGTCTCAATCGCGCGCATCGCTCTGTCGCTTGAATCGCATCGCGCCTGGTCTATTCGTGCGGTTAGGCCCACTGATGAAACACTGGCTCTTGGTTAAAATTCTGACAGCAAAAATCCCAGAGTAGTCTTGTAGATCACATAACCATGACACAAGAACATTTAAAGGACACCAGTGTAGAGGAGCGGCCGATTAGTAGTCCATTCGAGACTGATGACTGAGGAGGTCGATTGACTTTCTTCACCTGCAGGATGTTGAATTCTCCTTTCATGACGGGACAAAAATCACAGTGACATTTTCAATATTACTCAAAATACACTTTTGCGTAGGAAAAGACACAGTCAAAGCAATTAGAGCCAACGGGGGGTGGGGAGAGAGAGAGAGAGAGAGAGAGAGAGAGAGAGAGAGAGAGAGAGAGAGAGAGAGAGAGAGAGAGAGAGAGAGAGAGAGAGCGAGAGGGAGAGGGAGAGAGAGAGAGCGATACAGGCCTATCCTGAGCGTTATTAAATACAAACAGTGATGATTGTCACAATGTACCTGGCTGTGTCCTTTGGGAGGGCGTCATTACATAAATGTCGCCCACTCATTTTAGAAACCCAGCACTCCAGCACTTCTGTCACTTTGGAGAAGTCACCACCAGAGGCTATCCTTGACACCAGTCCTGTTCATGACTCCATTTCAATATCTGACCTCCAGTCCTCTACTTTTGCATGTGGCCATGTGAAGTGAAGCAAGACATCGTTTACAAAAGATGTTTTCTCCACGGAGGCCGGGCGTCAGGTCACAAGCAAAAGGAGAGGACAATAGGTTAGATATTGAGTTGGACTCAAGGTGTACAGGAGACACACCATCATGCTGTGAGTTCCTTTTGCACAAGACATACAGTTTCAGAATAATGATTGTGTACGTTGAGCACTAGTCATGAGAGTGGCGGCACATCTCCGGGGTGCTGTTGCGCAACAGGCTGGGGCACCAGAATATATGAGTTACATGCCGATGAGGACCCAATGTCGATCCCGTCCTGGTTCATTTCTTAACCTTTCCCCCTTTTTTCACCTTTTTTTAGAAAGTGTGCTCAACTCCCAACTGTTTCTTACATGCTTACCCAGTAGATTAAAACTGCAAGAGTTACACCCGGGAGTGCGACTTTTTTTTTACTAAACAACCCCTTTTTTCACCACCTCTCAATCGGTCCTGTCAAATAAATGTCTAAAAAGCTCACAATTATACTAAATAAAGTAAAATACATATTTGCGCTTAAGACATTCTTCAAGGCAGCAGCTCTAGTCTTAAGTCAGAACTCTTGTGGGTTTTTAGGGGCTTGCCTTGTTATACTGTGTGTGGATTTGGTGCATCTCATGTAAAATATCAACTAAAAGTGTTTGTTGACTAAATGTCATGTTCAAATTGGAAAAGGGTAGTGTATTGCAACTCTGAGAATAATCTTCTATATTTAGTTTATATTTCTTTGAATATTGCTCAGAGACATGATGACTATTTATATAGCTTATATAGATATATAGATGTATTCTATCTCAGACGAGACAAAGCCCATACTTTTTTCCTTTTACACTTTAATGTATTTGCTGTGTACATTTGTTCTCCGAAATGAAACGGCTAACGTTTTGCTGTGCAGTCATTTGTAATCGCTGTACTCGTTATGCATAATTCATGAGCTTAGAGTGGCATTTTTCTTCCCTTCTCCAAGGTGATGACTCATTCTTCTCTCTGATTGGTTGTCTCTTAATGAATGGGTGCAAGGTATTGGTGCCATGCTTCACCGTTGACAGCCATATTGAAGTAGTTTTCCCTGTGTTCAGGGACTCTTTGGGCTCAGAGGTCATTTGCTAGTCCCCTCTTGGCTCAAAATGTACTCCTGTTGAAATATGGCCTGTGGCCATCATTATTCAGTTTTTTTTTCTTTACTGAAATCATCTAGCCTATTTCAGGAAGATGGTAACTTTGTCTCAAAATGTTTACAAACGATTTAGGCATGATGTATGTTACATAGTAGGCCTATTTGACTAATCTCTCTCTATCACACACACACACACACGCACGCACGCACGCCCACACGCACGCACACGTGCACACACACACACACACACACACACACACACACACACACACACACACACACACACACACACACACACACACACACACACACACACACACACACACACACACACACACACACAGAGTTAAGATCTTGGATGTTATCACCTCATCTGATCAATTCATTTCATCACCGCAGTGAAATAGATGGGTCCTTTCCTGTGGCCTCTGGCTGTGTGACAATAAAGCTGAATGTCAAGGTTTTTATTCAATATCTTGCAAAAACAATAATTCAAAGGTCATTCTCTCTTTTTCAAAAAGTTGGTGGTTGATAGTGGGTAAACTTTTTTCCACAGAAGCGGGGTGGCACGGAGGACAATGGCTACATTCCATTACTTCCGTCCTCGACCTGCACTTGTGGCCTGATTTTCCCCATTCAACAACCCAATTTAGAAAATTAGTCTACCTTTGAATTGTGCTTCTGCAAGATATTTAATTAAGCATCTGTTGTCAAGGATGTCTTGCGACGTCATAATGAGATCAAAAGCACAAGGGACGGGAGTTAATATAATGGAAAGACCCTGATGATTGATTTTCAGAACTAATATTGCAATACAAAAATGTAGTCAGTAGGTGGCAGTAGTGTGTTAGAAATTCTGAGGTTGTACATCACAGTGAAATTTCTGGCATAGTGGCTGTTTCTGATGAGTCAATAGAGGAAGAGAACTGAGGACAGTCTATAAATTCAAACTCAAAACAAACAAGTATACTGTAGAACAATAACACTATATTTTTGGTGTGACACAAGTATACCTTGCTTATAAAAATAACTCACTGCTGTAACAAAAGTAGGCTTAGTTATACCTTACTTGGAGAAAAAAAAACACTGCAGTACTGTAACACAAGTATACCTTATATGCAACGACTTTCCACCTCTTATTCCAAGTAAGCTTAACATGTTCTCTTTTATAGTATAGGTTATAAGAGAGGTTGGTAGCAAATAGGCCTACACATTTGTATGACTTCACACAATACAGCAGTAGATCCTGAAGAAGGGGAATGCAGTGGCCTTGTTTCTTTGTCACCAGGATTAATAACACAGTCATTATAAAACACATCACTTGCGCATGTTACTTTTATTATTTGTTCCTTTCTTTCTTTGGACACTTTTGATTGCTTGTTTGTTTTTAGGTTGCAGAAAAGCCTTCCCTTGTCAGCCAATCCTGTATCCCAACAAGCAATAATGCGCTCTTCCCCTTGTTACATGTGATGCTATGCTATAGGTGCACGTACGTTTAGCTTAGAGTTTAGAGGTTGATGTTTAGAACACCATTTCATTCTAAAACAATCACCACCACCACCACCAATAACAACAATGAAAACATCCGATAAACATCCAATACACACCTGGGCCTTGCAGGTCAAATCGTTGTGCCATTATCACTTAGTAATTCACTGCAAGAGAATATAATGTACTGTAATCTGTAATGTACAGATATTTGCCTTCATTTTTTCCTTATGCATTCACAATAAACACATCAGCATTCAAGATTTCATTTCAACCCCACTGACTATCAATATTGTCTAACAATGCAATGCAATATGGTTACATGAAAGGTCTTATTATAAACCTATGCTATCTATCCATGTGGTACAATATTCTCCTGTATGTATGTTCCCTGTATGTCTGTCCCTCATATGATCCATTAGGCCTATCTGAAAGATGGAGCCATGCATTAACCAGGTGCTTCCTGTAAATAGTTCTATCCAGACCCATTTGCATGTGATGCATGGTTCTCATATCGTATCATTGTTTCTCAAGCGCCTACTGTGTGGTTGGATTGGATGAGATGAGCTTCAGCAGTCTGAAATACACCTTCAGGCCCCTGCAGACTCACATAGATCCATCCTCAAACGTGCACTAAACAAGTCTGAAGCAACACTGCACTGCAGACCTGTTTTGCTGATATTTTATTGCAACGATCCCCCTGTTACAGAGAAAACATTATTACTCAAAAGAAAACAATGGAAAAACTTGACTTTTAAACTCCAGCATACTGAGAAAACAATATTGGCCTTGCGATTAGAGAGGGACACGTTTTGATTTCCAATAGAGTGAGAGTTAAGCTTTTGTATCCATTAAAGGTTCTCATTATTCCAAACAAGCTTATCAGGCCATGTTTGTAAATGGACTGCTCTGTATGTATATATGGTCAGTGAATTTCTAAATAGACAGCAGCCCAACACAATTAAAAAGTGTGTCCAGTGAATCAGAGCGTGTTTCTGACTCTGATAACCAGCATTAAACAGTGTTACGTGACCTTACACTATGCACAACTCAGAACGTGATCTGATTTTATATTGCCCATTGCGACACAGTATTTCTCAGTCATGGGGTTAACCCTTTCCAGGCACTTTGTGTTCATACCTCCTGAGGCAAATGTGGTATCCTCTCTGCACCATTGTTGGTGTGACTGAGGTTACATTAATGGTTCATCAGTTTCTCCCCCGGGGACCTTGTCTTATGGACTCTCTCAGCTGTAATTGGTCCAGGGGGAATGCTCTGGGCAATGAGCTTATTGATTCCACAATATTCTCAAGGGGGAACGAAAGGTGCTTTGAAAACTGATGTCTGATTGGCTAATTGTTCTAAACACTCTCGACTTTATTCGGAGCATGATGCACAGCTGGTAAATAATGTGTACACACGTATCCTAAAGGGGTATGTTTATGTGTGGGATTGTACCCGTATGTCTTATTACAAAGTTGTACGTCTTCACGTGTTTCTATTCGTTGTATTATCTCAACTTCATATGCCATAAGGAACGTTCAGGCTCTGTGTTAATGGGAGATGTTTGTTTGCTAATACATGCTGGGCCCGGGACAAAATCATGTGAAAGGGCCCCCTTCTCAATACATACAATGTATTGGGGTCCCAACTCTGGGCCCCTCTCTTTGCCTAGGCCTGGGATAACTGTCCCCTTTGTGCCCCCTGTTGGCTTCCCTGAATGCATGCGTTCCTGTTCATGCATAAGAGGAATAAAGATATTGAAAGGAAATTAGATCATGTGTTGGTCATTAGATCATGTGTTGGTCATTTCAGTCCTTGAGTTAATTAGTCTTTGCACGTGCGAATGACTTGGTCTGCTTTATTAAACCATCAGTAGAGAAGTCTACTGTCTACGAAGAGTTGTTGCTGTCATCTCGATGAACCCTCTGTGTCAATAATTAAGCCAGTATTTGAAGAGTTCAGATGCAAAACCCCCTAAGTGCCTTTTCAGAAAATAATCTTAATTAATTTTTATTTAATACAAAGCCAGAAAATGTCATAGTTTTTTTTATTTTATTTATGTAATATAACTATTTATATGTATTATCAAGTACATGAATGTAAACCAAACCAACAACAGGGTTCTCTAAAAATATAGAAGTGCAGGTCTTCAGAAATGGAGTTAGAGGATTTTGCATCTGAATTCTTCATTTAGTAAACATAACACATAACCTAATAATTATGTTCAGTAACACACACACACACACACACACACACACACACACACACACACACACACACACACACACACACACACACACACACACGCACACGCACACACACACACACACACACACACACACACACACACGCGCGCACACACACACACGCGCGCACACAGACATGCACGCACGTACGCACGCACACACACTGCTACTCCTGTGGCTCGCACGCAACCCTAATGTAATCAGGAGGACCACCTCAAAGCATTCTGGAGGTGGGAGCAAATTATACAGCAGACTTGCCTTAGCTGATACGGTCTCTGTAGAAACTGCACCAAACTCAAGGCAAGCAGGTTAAAATGGACAAAGTGCAGAACATTATGTCTTTATGTGTTCTCCTTCAAGCACAGTCTGTGCCTATGTGTAAATTATGCAGTTGCTGTCCAAATTATAGCAAACTTAAATTCAGAGGTGTCAAAAGTGAAGGTAAAGTAAAAAGAGAAACACTGTTTCCTTCCAACACAGGCAGGCTAACTGATCTGAGTAACCAGTAGATCTGTGTATACCTGTCTTATGATCCACTGACTCTGGTTAGATCAAGTTTGTTAGTTTTTTGTGTTTTTTAGTTATGCATTAGGCAGAATGGAGTAAATGGTGTAACAGCTATGTAATATCAAGTGCTAGTGTTGTACTTACTTTCACGTTTACTTTGACACCCCTGCTTGAATTAAGACATGTAGCAGTGATGTATTTTGATGTTACAGTTTACCATTTAAACATATGGTACATTGAATATCAAATCAGAGACGGAGGCACTGCCAGACATTTTGACTCGACTGCTAGAAAGATTCACCCTAGTGCTGATTTGTCACTCACTGTCACTTACTGACTCATTGATGAAAAATTGAGAACGGAGAACATCGAGAATATGAAAAGTCACACAGACCAGAATCATAGCTCAAGAAAGCCTCAAATTTATAACAGTGATGCTGGATTCCACAGTCAATCAGACTTGAATCAAAGTAGGCCTGACGATATGCATGATTATGCCAGCTGTCACTCTTGTCACATCTCATGTAGATCTTCCAGGTCCCTCTCTGTCTACAATTCAGCTGTCAGTCAGAATCAGTTGTCTAAGCATTCGTTACGCTCCTCTGCGGCACAAAAGAACAATGCTGCCACCACCATACTTTACGTTAGGTATGGTGTTATTGCGGCGATGTTTGGTGCCAAAAATACCTTTTGGAATTATGTCCAAAATGTTCAACCTCGGTTTCACTTGACCATACAACATCTTCCCATATGCATTTGGGAGATTACAGAAGTATTTTTTGCAAAATTTACCTCACCAAGATTGAACTTTTTGGTCATAATTCAAAAGGGTATGTTTGGCGCAAAACATCACCGCAATAACACCATACCTAGCAAGAAGTATGGTGGTGGCAGCATTGTTCTTTTGTGCTGTTTTTCTTCAGCTGTAACTGGGGCCCTCATTAGGGAGGAGGGAATTATGAACATTTCCACAGGGGCCGTAGTAGTGCCACAAAACCTCCGGCCCCCAGGTAGAAAGGTGAATATGCAAAGGAACTAATCTTTCAGAACAACAATTTCTCCAAGCACACGCCTAAGTCTACAAAAGCATGGCTTCACTAGAATAAGATTGAGGTTTTGGAATAGCCCAGAGAAGCCCAAAGGTGCTGCAACTAAGTATTAATTTAAGGGTGTGTATATTTATGCAACCATGTTAATTGGAGTTTTTTAATTTATATTGTTTCCATTTAAAGCTTTATGCTTGTTTCTCAATTGCATTGTACAGGTTAATAGTTTAGATTGAAGGTGGAAAAAGCTGTGAATTTATTTGTCTTTCTGTCATTTTTTTACATCACAAAAACCTGACATTTGAGGAGGGGTGTGTAGACTTTTTGAAGGCACTGTATGTACCTCAAATGGAGCCAGATGTCTGATGAGATTCTCTCATTAAGATTCCCTGGCTGCAGTCAGTGGTCATATCACTTGGTGGACTTGCATGTGTCTCCTACTCTGCTTCTAATACAGACGAGTCCACTAAAAAGTTCACATACCTGGTTGGTATTTCTGGTTACACTTTGCTTGATGCTGGCGTCATACAAATTACATAATAGTGTCAAAACAGTGTCATGACACAACATGTCAATGTCATAAATGTTTTCTGATCATGAAATTTGACATTGTTAGGGCTGTCTTTACCATAACCGAATTTCACGTAATGACAAATTCATAAAATGTTCATGACCTTGACGAAGTGTTTATGACGCATGCATGACACATGCATTGTGACACTGTTATGACACTGTTATGTCATATGTATGACGCTGGAGTGAAGTGTTACCATGTTTCTTTATTGGGTCAATTGGTTTCTTATATATGGAACAAATGTGTGGCAAGTCTTTTAGCTACTAAACCAGGTATGTCTCTGCTGCAGAAAGGGTTCAACAGACCGTGTAGAGAGGCTGTGAAAATGGGCAGATTTTTATTTATCAAACCTTGTGTAGTCTGCAGTCCATATTGAGACACAAATATGTAAAATATCCTGAGGCTAACTCTGGTAAAATGCTTGGAATGGCAACCAGGCCTGATATCTCTCAGCACACCCCATCTGAACATTCCCTGTGGGGTTCTACCTGTCAAAGCGATAGATATCTCAGGTTTCAAAACCCCTTGCGTCATATTGCCTGTGGCAAAAGAAACGCAATAAAAAGGCAGACTCATTCTCCACGGTTGTCTAGGTATTGATGTTTGTTTATTGACCATGTCCCGAATGATGGCTTGGCAAGAGGAAAAGTGGGGATTCAGCTCCCCTCACAAAGTCGCCAGAGCTGTCTTTGGTTCTGCCATTTGCTGTTTTATTGGTTCGTATAGATTGCCCTTATGAGCTCTCCGTGGGGAATTGCTTATACATACTAGGCTGAGGTTTTACGACTGCCTGTATGCAAAGACGGCTGTCCCTGCTGCATTGCCATACTGTTTCTCTTTGCCCTGATGGATCTTATCCAAGCCAAGACTGAAGTCAAATTCACTAACCCACCAGGAGGAATGAAGTGGCCTCCAGGCATTAAAAAACACACACAAGCATAGACATGACACAAAACACACACCAAGTAAGTACCAAGCGCGAGTGTGAGCAACAGACAAATATAGTTTTGTAAATTTTCGCACTTGAGGCAAAAGATTGTTGCAATATATTTTTTAAGACTGGTGTTCAGACAGTTGTCTGGATATTGCATTACTGTAAATGTAGCCTACAGTAGACTGTTTTAGTAAGGACAAATAGAAATGCCAAGAATTGTTTACACTAATATCAATAAAGAAATGTAACAGATTTCCCCCCCGAAAACCCATGAAGGGGAAATGCTTCAGTACAACTCCTACTGTGTATTCATTCTATCTCACTACGCACATTTAATCAAACATTATTTTCATAATGGGAAGTCCTTTTTCTGTCACCTCAGTAGGATTGACTGGTAAAAAAATGGCTGTGACAATGATTTCCCCCCCCGCCAGGATTGGCGTCTGTTCTGCAGACAAATGCGTACATTGACACATGTACTGTATTGAGTACAGTAACGTCTGTCAATAACACTCATATCACATCAGCAAGCAGTAGGGAACACAGCCTGGTCTTGATCAACCATGACCCCCATTTGTAGTCGGATAAGTGGTATCCACATGTGGCTTGTGAGCTTCAGCCAATTAGCAAAACACTTTCTTATCATAATTTTCCAGAGATTGCCTTGAATTGCCATTAAAATGAATGGAGACTTGAAATTCTGTACTGTATGCCTTTGCCATTGCATGATAGTATATGGCCTCCAATGGTGGCAGGTCTATATGTTCAAGCGATAAGTATAACTTTTTTTTACAATAAAGGAGGACCAGCCTATGCCTCAGCAATGTTGTTTAATCTAATTTTATGAAAAAACAATTGTCGCACACTCAGAATTTCATGCAGTAGGCCTACTTTTTTAATTACAAACCCCAACTCCGATGAAGTTGGGACGTTTGGTAAACAGTGAATAAAATCAAAATGCTATCATTTTCAAAACATTCAATCTATTCATTAGATGGAGAATAGTGAAAAGACAACATATTAAGTGTTAAAACCGAGAAAAAAACCTATTTTGGGGGGCATATATAGTCATTTCTAATTTGATAAATCCAACACGTCTCAAAAGAGTTGGGACGGGGACAATATATGGCAGCAAATGTCGAGGAAGACTAATACAAAACAAAAGACAACACTTAACAGTTAAATACATTAACCGATGAGATGATTTTATATAAAAAACAGTGTTAATTCCTATCTTGGACATGTTTCACCAGCTTAAATGGTGGGTGTATTCCTTGTCATGTTTTGCAATGTTTTTCCTTTCCATAGTGCTTACAGTGTGACAGGTCTTGACCAAAAACCCACCATTTTATCACCTGCTGGTCCTTATGATGGAGCCAAACTGTTAAAACATAGTAGAGAATGCAATTTGACCTTACTATGTGGCAGTAATCAAAGATCTCCCTTCAAAATATAATGCATGAGTGGCTTTTCATGCTGTTTAAAACCCATTTATACCATTCAGCACTGTATTTAACTCTGCAGATGAGTGAGAACATCTTAACCAATGCACTACTGCACCCGCATGTCATCATGGAGGCTGACTTTTGAAGCTAGCACTAACACAAGTTGGATGGTCCATTTTCACTGTAGCACAGGATGTGCAATGCTCTATTATTGTCAAAAAGAATGGACTTCTACAACTTCTGCTGACTTCTGTAAGCAAAGGACAGTTTCCCATGTCTTCTGGGTCTATTTCAAGTGAGCTCAGGTGCTTAGGAGAATGTTACACCCCTGTATCATTTTCATGCATTAAGCATTCTTAATATGGTCAATTTTCAATAGCTCTAATTCCGGGAGTGCTAGAGAGAGACTACAGCCAATATATATTTCATGATGTCATGAACCTATACAATGATTTTATTAACAAAAATATGTCTTATATACACTCAATCGTGGTAAATCAAAGGGAATTCAAAAATGTATGTAATAACTATGGTAATTATTCCCTTTGCATCTTTAATTCTGAGTGACTCAGCCTCTCTGTGATGATCTTATACCTGGACACCTATATTGTCCGTCAGTACAATTCATTTTGAAATGTTCTTCTTTGTTGTTTTATCTTATTTGGATGTTTACTAAATTTCACTGATCCCCGTCCCAACTCTTTTGAGAGGTGTTGGATTTATCAAATTAGAAATGAGTACATATGTCCCCCAAAACAATATTTTTTCTCGGTTTTAACACTTATATGTTGTCTTTTCACTATTCTCCATCTAATGAATAGATTGAATGTTTTGAAAATGATAGCATTTTGATTTTATTCACTGTTTACCAAACGTCCCAACTTCATCGGAGTTGGGGTTTGTAGACCAACGTTTCGGCATACACCTTCATCAGGACCATCCACTGTGGGCACTTCACATTGTGTATCTTTACTATAACCAAAAATGAGTTTAATCTGATGAAATGGAATAAAGTGCAGTGATAACTTTGTCTTGACAGCTCCCTGAAAGGATTTAGAAAAGAAAAATGCCTGAATGTTGCTCTTTCCTCCAAAAATGGTAACTATTGAGACATGCAGGGGAGAGTTATGACTTTTAATTTGTGCTGGTTTGTTTACAGTAAATAGCAGGTAATTGTTCGTGAATTGCTTTGTCTCTACCTGATGTTTTCAGGAGCTAATAGAGAGCAGGGGCAGGAAAATGTTGTTGATAAATGTTTCAACAAATGTATTAACCCAGGAGGAGGAATGAAGTTGCACCAGGCAATGCAAAAAGCACAGCAAAAACCCAGGATACAAGGCAAGGCAGACACACACACCTGCAGTGTGCTGAGCCGTGATGTGGGCAAGAGACAAACATCAGTTATGTAGCCTACTTTATAATAGTCACTTGGGTCACAAGATGTAGCAACATTTCACTGAAAGAGTGGAGTGATTTTAGATAGTGTCCTAAGCCGTGCAATAAATGTACTGTAGACAGCCTTAGTGGAGGACAAGTATTGTTTATCTAATAGAGAACATGCAAGGGGGCGGGAGGATAAAGCTGATGATGAATGTGTCCAGCAGCAACATCATGTAAACAGCAATGTTTACCTGTCTTGCTGTACGCATGCCACACTGCTGCTATGTGTAAGGAAGCCAACAAATGGGAATGGGGCAAATTGTTCAGTTGTCCCAGGCCCTGGGATATAGGAGCCCCCAGAATTGGGTCCTCTTTACATTGTATGCATTGGGTGGGGGGCCTACTCAGATGAATTTGTCCTGGACCCAGCCAAAACTATCAATGGCCTTGTAACCACACTGGCCACCCTACTGTATACACGCTTTTGTTCTGCTGCAGTAATTTGATTGTGCTGACAGGTTCAGCAGAGTAGCCTAAGGTTAGTGGAGTTCACTACAAGCATCCTGGCTGAAAGACCTCATTATCTGTTGCATCCTATTCCCAATTACCACCCACAATGCAACACATGTTGTTATTTCGCAGCTTTGCTGGGATGTTGCATAGGGTGCCATGGGAGATTTTAGCTGAATGATGCAGCACATTCACTGATCTTTGTGTGAAATGCTCAACAATTTATTACCTGTAGCTTACTAGGACGTAATCGGTTACAAACAGAAACATTTTAAGGAGCAGGGGCTGAAGAAAGGGCAACCAAAAGATACCTACAAATCTCTAATGACACATATTTTAAGGGAAATGAAATACACGTTATGTTAAAAACGAAGTTCGAGAGAAGTGTAATGAAATTGGGATTTGGAATTCCCCTTAATTAACTATACAGCATTTATTCTCCGCTCACCAGTCTCCAGTCAGAAATTTTCTTTCTCGGTCGCACCTACCACCTCCCCTTTCGCCTCCCTTCCGCCACTGTTCAATCGATTCGTCAGGTGTCTTGCCCTAGCTTCCTTCCAGTTCACCTCCATTGCTCTTCAAGCATCATCTGCCAGGGAGTGTCCGCTCAAAGTTTACACATATTTGCGGGCCAGATACTGCCCGAGCTCTCAGTGGTGCGCCGTACTCCCGAGCTCGAGAATGTTTGCTGCATAGACATTTCTCGCCCATGGCAGTACTTCAGCACCATGGCCAGCAATCTTGCCCAATACGCCATGTAATCTAGCTCAGCTTCTTGAGTGCAGTGGTCCCTGCGGACCCCATGAAGCACTTTGATGATCAGTCCACCGCGTGGACAGCCACTCTCCTGTGAGAGCAACGCGATCACGAGAAGTCCGTTCTCCAGCAAGAACGAAGGTGTGTGCATAAATGCCTAATCCAAATTTTAGAGAGTGAACTAATGAAATGAATCTAAGGTGAAAGCCTTTTTATTCCTCAGGATGGAAAAGCACACCTCTGCTTATGTCATTGTTGCTAGACTAATACACTACATGGCATGGAATTGCTTGTCCACTGTTGGAAAGAGGTGAGTCTACTTTCAAACAGTGCCCCACATGCCCTAATTACCTACCAGGATGTCTATATAAGTAATATTCATACTTTGTAGGCCTACCCAGAGGTGGACTTCCCATTAGGCAAAGCCTAGTCATTTGTCTGGAGACCCCAGCAGACCTCACCTCTGCCCTCTATACAGGCCCCCAAATGTCACCCAAACCATAGTAAACACATGGGAACTTGACTGTTAAAGTGAGAGTGAAGATTAAGCAGAATTGAGAGTGGTCATGCTAAAGCAAAAGAAAAAACAAAATTGCATCTGCACTGGTGAAATTAAATCATGCATCAACAAATGCATCAGCTCAGGTGCAGGTGTGAGCCCTCAGCTGATCATCTACACACCACAACCAACCCATCAAAAGCACTGCTGTCACTTTGAAAATGAGCACTCTGCCTCTTGTGCCACAACATGTACACTTAAAAGGGGAATGTACTTTTGGTTTTCATTGTGTCACTGTGGGCAGACAGTAGCCTGTGTTTAGAAGCACTTCGTTTTAGAAGTCTTTATACAGAGTTGTTACACTTTAGTCCAGTTGACAGACCACCGGTGCCAGATGTGACCCTCATGGCATCCTATTGTAGCATACACAGTTCATGTGCTTGTAAGAGGGAGTGAGAGGCAGTGGGAAAATAGTGCATTTGGTGGTATTGCTGCCTTAAATTAAATTAAATGAATAGGCTTTAGTTTGAAATTTGAGGTAGGCCTACTACAGCTTGTAAAGTGAAGCCTCACGCAACGCAACAGGGAACTTAAAGCTTTTTACTGACTCATTAAATATTCTCCCAAACAAACATGACAGTAGCAATGTATCCACCACGTAACTGAAATCTTTTGCACACCTGAAAAAGACCACCATGTTAAAAAATACTTTATGTATTGGAAATGCAAAATTTAGGGAAAAAAATCTGACAGTTGGTCAGGGTGCTGTTTGCCTCTTGTAAATTCTGGCTGATAGAGTGGAGGAGAGCATTCTGACACCATCAGCCTGAATATGGAAACCGTCCAAACATCTTTCTTTCATTGTTCCGAAAATGCAATGCTAGCCATGTGAAATGTAATGGCAGACCTAAAAAATAGGGAAATATAACGCTTTTAAGGCCTTAAAAGACATATTGTATTTTTTTAGGATCCGTGGGGACCCTGAATCAGCGAATCACTGAAATTGCTTTCCCTTAAAATGTAGTCACACTGATTGCAGGAATAGCCCCGTTCATTACACTGTACTGTGCAAATTTCACACGATCTGCTCAGCCTGCATCATCCCAAACGAGCAGATATCTGAAACTGTAGTTCCTATGTGGACCATTGTTTAGTGCAGTGGTTCTTAACCTTCTTTTCTTAACGCACCCCCTTGGCCAAGACAAGCAGCGCACCCCCACCCAAACTTCTACACTAAAAAAGAATTTAAGTGATTAATTGCAATGATTCTTGCTTGAAAGACATTAATCAATATATTAATGACTTTACATGGAGACCAAAACATGTTTTAATTTGGTTTTGAATTATAATGTTCGCTAACAGAATTTTGGTCAAAACCTCAACACAAACAACAAAATTCCGCACACCCCCTGAAATCTCTGCCGCACCCCCAGGGGGTGCCCGCACCCCAGGTTAAGAAACACTGGTTTAGTGCAATTGCTTGTCTGATCAAAACACCATGATGATAAGAGAGACATTCCAACTCTGTTCTTTAAATCTGTCTGTTTATTATCTCAAGGTATTGCCAATGTGATTCATAAATGAAGCCCTTATATAAAAAAGTGTCTCTGCCTGTACAAGAAACAGACTGGGATTCATGTCAGGGAGCCTCTTTACAATATCAGCTACTGAGTTAAAGTATTTTGTATTCTGCTGTACTCATTTAGTATAGAAATAAAAATATGTGTACTGTAGACTAAGCCCTTGGCCTTTTTAAACATGTACTTTTGTTTAATGAACATGTTTTAATTAAATTCCTTTCTCTTTTTTACATTTCCAAGTGCCTGGAATTACTTTTCGTCTTTCATATGGATTGTTCCCAAACATCAAAGAGCACCCAACATAACGATACAGGATTACATGGACAAACTGAGCTACCAGCCATTTTTTTTGCAAAGGTTCTCACAATGGCTCTCCAGTGGTGCACTGAAGTGAATGCAAAATACTCCACTATGCAGCATGAACTCAATCTTGTGTAGTGCCTTTATTAAACATGTCTTTATCTAAATTGTTTATCCATGTGAATGTAAAATGAATTATTCAATTGACTCATTAGAACAGTTGTGCAGTTTAGATCGACATTAATACCTAAACACCTTTTGCATTTCTGTGACTAGACACCAATAGCTTTTTTGTCCAACTTTAATACAGTACAGTTCAGAGACATGAGCTGATGCAGTGGACAGGTCATCTGGCATACAGGGCATTTTCCTGGTGAGCCAACAGTCTTCAGGGGTTGTTTTCCCCTTCCAGACTGGCCCTCAATTTAGATTGGTTTGTTTTTAATATAGACAGTGGACTGAGTTCATCATAACATTGTAAATAAGAAGGGGTCCGTGTCAGGGACTGGTCTGACAAAAATGCTCAAGCTGTTTTTCGTACCAGGCCAGCCCTGGTTAATGCCAAATTGCCTGCTGTATAATATTTCATGGGGCCAACTGGGGAAAGGTCCCGCTCTAATTTATACAACTGTCTTACATTTGCTTCACGACCCGAGTGAATAGATGGCTTTACCTAAGTACCTTAGTGGCACATAAAAGCTGAAACAATAAGTTAAACAGCATTACAGACAACAACACTGACACCCAGAATTCATGGAAGGTATTAACGTCCATAAATTAAAGGATGAGCCATGGAACACAGATGGTAAAGCACTACTTTTATTTCCCAAATAAACCTTTTACAAGATCGGTAAACCCCCATCATTAGAACACAAATATATGCACGTAACTGTAAGTAACAATTCATACCACACTCATGCAGGAATTTAACTCAAAGCCAATGATAATAAATAACGGAGTACTCTGTGGACCATGGCTGGAGATGTGGAGTGAGGCTGACAGCCCTCGGACGGCTGAGGAGAGGGGTGGCGGTTGCGGTGCGGTGTGGTGAGTGGATGGTGAAGTGTTTTATAAACACTTGAGGAGATAGGAGTTGCAGTTGCTGCCACGGCCGCAGTCACACAGCGTCCCGAAGCGCGGCCCATACCTCATGGCACACCGGGAGCCCATACCGCACTGCACCAGAAACAAATAGGAACATTTATCACATGGAATGCTTCTTCTTCAAATGAGCAGTTATGGGCAAACTGGATTCATTTGCTTAAACATGTCCAATTGAACCAGCTGATCATTCAACCAGGTGATCAACTTGTTAATTTGGACAGGTGAGGACAGGTGAATCTAGGTTTCCCATCACTGAAAATGAAAAAGCTGGTTCACTTTCTCATTGACGACACTACCTGTGAAGTGAAAACTATGTCACCTGAAGCAAAAAGAAAGATGTGTGTATAATAGGCTACTGCATGTGCCTGCGTCGGCATATTTACTTGGTGGTGTTTGTATACCAGAGCTGTGTATGGGTTTACTGATAGGTTCTTGATGCTGTATGCTGTATCTATCTAGTAACCAAATAATATAGTTCAGTTGCCATAACTTCTATTTAATGGGGCTATTGGGACCAAATTGTGTTATTCCCACTACTACCTAGGATGATCCATGTCCACAATAAGTTTTAATTACTATTCACTGGTCACTATGCCAGAGGATTTTTAATGGCAAGAAGCATCTCTCTCTCTCAGTCTCTCTCTCTCTCTCTCTCTCTCTCTCTCTCTCTCTCTCTCTCTCTCTCTCTCTCTCTCTCTCTCTCTCTCTCTCTCTCTCTCTCTCTCTCTCACCATGGGGATGCCCCTCTTTTCCGAGGTTGGTAGGTGCTCGTGGTACTTCCCCAAAAGTGCTTCCATTGCCTGCAGCTGAGGACGAAAGAGAAATAGTTCACTGGATAATAATAAAGCAGTGAGATGTAATGGCACAACACCTAATCGGATGACAGTGGGGATGGAATTGGTCTCTCCTCTCATTACATTTTTGGGGGGTAGATAAACATTTTACAACACTGTACAGTATTGCATTGTTTTTTATTGCATTCACATAGAATCCCTTTCAGCCAGCTAGGTATTAGAAATGCCTTGGTAGTACCATAACTAAGTTTGAAAGTTTATTATTATATATATAAAAAAATATATACACATGCACATTTTCAGACTAAAAATGTATAAGACACCAGACTAAACAGCTTCATATCCAAAATAGCTCACTCACCAAGTCACTGTCCGCAGACACTGCAGAGTTCTGTGGTCCAGTGTCTTCTGCCGAGACTTCCTTTGACACCTGTCCATTACAGATGACGGACAGCAGACTGACGCAGAGGAGAGCGAATAACATTCCTGCGCTATCCATGGTCCTGAGAAGCAGAAAGACGGGGTCACCCAACTCCGAGTCAGGGGCAAGAGTGTAGACTGGGATGGCCAGGCGACCCCTGCTCTCCTTTATAAACAAACAAGCTCCGCCTGCAAAGCCAACGCTACTGCTCTCGAATGCATAATTTATCGGGGCGGAAATTGTTCAGGATTTGCTGCAATCAGTGGAATGAAAACAAATAGCAACAATACCTTATCCATTGCTCCTCTCTACTGCAGCCTACCTGTTCATCTAATAAGGCATGTTGGAAATCATGACCAACTTCAGTGAATTGATGTCTGCCTCCAATGAGGTATACCGTTTGAACTAACTCAGTGGTGATGAATGTAATTAATCATTTCGAATAGCCTAGGAATATAAATTGTGCCATATTGTGTAGACTAATCAGTCACTTCAGTTCCGTTTAGATTTTAAAATTGCGGTCATTCTAGTGGAAGTTTAACTATAGCAGAGAACGGAGAAACAATAGGACATTATTTAAATGTTAATAATTTTCCCGCTAGAAAACAAGATTCGAGTCGTTTGTCTACTGTAGCTATACTGTAAGTCAATTCAGGTGACTACAGCTGTCTCACATGGTGCACTTGTGCACTTCGTGCACTATGTTTCAGTGCGTAATTAATGTGCCATACGCACTGAAAAAAGAACAATGAAGTGCACAGGTACTCGATTTGAGATCCAGACTATGTTGTTAAATTGTTGACAAGGCGATTTGTTGGCCAACAGTTTTACCAATAAAGTGGCAATACTGTTATAAATATGAACGTTTAATGTTAAATAATCTACCACCCTGATAAGTGATAAGTATAGGTCCTATATCAGATATATTTTGGAAAAGACAGGGGCGTCTTGCTGTAGGCCTAAGGAGATATACCAGCACAATTGTATTACAAGAGCAGAAATACAACATAGTCTCTACCCAGGTCAAAAAAATGTGTACTTAAGTGTACTTTAAATATATTTAATTTTCTGAAAGTATATTTTAAGTACACTCTATTTATCAAGTACAGTACTTAAGTATAGTATTTAGAAATATACTTATAGTTTAGTGTATTTTAAATACATTTTAAAAGCATTTGTATTATTAAAGTTATGTACTTAAATATAGTTTTATAAAATATACTGTTAGTGTATTGTATTTTAAATGTATTTTAAGTATATTTGTATTTTAAAAGTAATGTGCTAAGTGTAGTATTGTCAAATATACTATTAGTGTATTATATTTTAAGTGTATTTCAAGTATATTTGTATTTTAAAAGTAATGTGCTAAAGTGTAGCATTATAAAGTATACTATTAGTGTTTTATACTTTAAGTGTATTTTAAGTATCTTTGTATTTTAAAAGTTATATACTTAAGTGTAGATTTATAAAATACACTATTAGTGTATTGTATTTAAATGTATTGTAAGTACATTTGTATTTTAAAAGTTATGTACTTAAGTGTGGTACTGTTAAATATACTATTAGTATATTCAATTTTAAGTCTATTTTAAGTACATTTGTATTTTAAAAGTAATGTGTTAAAGTGTAGTATTATAAAATACACTATTAGTGTATTGTATTTAAATGTATTGTAAATACATTTGTATTTTTAAAGTAATGTGCTAAAGTGTGGTACTGTTAAATATACTATTAGTATATTCAATTTTAAGTCTATTTTAAGTACATTTGTATTTTAAAAGTAATGTGTTAAAGTGTAGTATTATAAAATACACTATTTGTGTATTGTATTTAAATGTATTGTAAATACATTTGTATCTTTAAAGCAATGTGCTAAAGTGTGGTACTGTTAAATATACTATTAGTATATTCAATTTTAAGTCTATTTTAAGTACATTTGTATTTTAAAAGTAATGTGTTAAAGTGTAGTATTATAAAATACACTATTAGTGTATTGTATTTAAATGTATTGTAAATACATTTGTATTTTTAAAGTAATGTGCTTGAGTGTGATATTGTTAAATATACTATTAGTATATTCTATTTAAAGTCTATTTTAAGTACATTTGTATTTCAAAAGTATTGTGCTAAAGTGTTTTATCAAAAAATACACTATTAGTGTATTGTATTTAACATGTATTGTTAAATACATTTGTATTTTTAAAGTAATGTGTTAAAGTGTAGTGTTATCAAATACACTATTAGTGTATTGTATTTAAAATGTATTTTTAAGTACATTTGTATTTTTAAAGTAATGTGCTAAAGAGTGGTTTTAGAAAATACACTATTAGTGTTTTGTATTTAATTGTATTTTAAGTATATTTACAAAATAAATAAACTAAATTACTGGCCAAAGTACAGTCATTTTCCTAGCAAAAAATGTTTATATATGGAAAATCAGAAAGGCGGAACATGGACAAGAACCCCAATTTATGATGGTGATGAATGACTCCTCTTTTTCCAGCATGAATTTTGGAAATAAACTACGAAAAATCATACACAGTACACCATTATAGTAATGTGTGGTATTAGAAAATGTACTGCTAGTTTAATGTATTAAACTTTGTTCTTAAAAAAAATACTCAAACATAGTGTTAGAAAATATACATTATCAGTTATACTTACTAAAACTTAATTTTTACGACCTTTACAAATATGCATTATTTTTTGCATACTTACTATATTGCCTTTTTGGCACTAATATTAATTGTCTTTAATGAAATGTACTCACTTATAAAGATTTTATGTTATTTTTCTTGTTGTCTTGAACCACTTCAAGTGTATTTTAAGTGTATTTGTATTTTTAAAGTAATGTGCTAAAGTTTGGTATTAGAAAGTATATTTTAAATGTACTTAAAGTTAAGTATGATTTAGTATATTAAGTACACTTGTACAAAGTTTGAACTTAAAGTGTGTTAAAGCTCTACTTAATTATATTTCAAGTGTATTGAAGTATACTATAAGTTGTCCCAAAATAACATTCTTTAAATACACACTTTTGATGTATATTTTAAATACAAAAATACATACTTATTAAGTATATTAAGTACACTTTTTTCACCTGGTACTTTTTTTTTAACCATCATTTTAGTGTATTTTAACCTAGGCTTATTTATTCATTATGCTTTGTAACATTAAATAACCTTCCACCTTCCATTTTGTTAATGTATTTTCATGGTAAAAACACCATATTGAAGAGCACAAACAGATCTTAAAAAGGCATAAGGCCTTACCTATTAAACTTTTAAGCACAATACCGAAGTCTGTACTTAAGTTGTGTTATTAGTGTATTAAGTGCACTTTAAGTGTACTTTTTGGTGCACAAATTAAACATGTAAAAGTGTCTTTAATTCGATAAAAGCATACCACCACCAATGATTTCTAAGTATTATTATTAAGTATATAAAAGTATACTTAAAGTGTACTACTCAAGACTATTACTTCAAGAACGTAATTGTGCCCATTAATGAACAGGTAGTTGTGGTCTAGTGGTTAGAGTGCAGGTCTGTGGTTCAGTGAATTGTGGGTTCAAATCCTGGTTGAGGCAGTGGTTGTTGTCTGAAGTGAAGGTGAAAGGAAGGTTCATGTGAATGGCTGATGGTTGTGAACAAGACAATGTACAATGGAAATGAGTAATTATAGATTACATTAATGTTTTTTTTATATACTTTTGAAATATTATTTAAAGTGTACTTAAAATAAATATATTTGAAATGTGCTTAAAGTAAAATCTACTTGTAGTATACTTAAAATACATTTAGAGTCAGTACACTTAAAATGTAGTTTAAAGCGATTTTTGTGAATATATTTGAAATGTACTTAAAGTAAGTATGATTTTAGTATATTAAGTACACTTGTACAAAGTTTAATTTTAGTACAAAAAAGTCAACTTAAAATGTGTTTAAGTTGTACTTAATCATATTTCAAGTGTATTTAAGTATACTATAAATTGTCCCAAAATAACACAACTTAAGTATGTACTTCTGCAGTATACTATAAAGTACTTTCTCATGACATTGAAATAGATTTCTAATGTACTTTAAATGCACTTATCCGCATGCTAAAGTACACATTAAACACATTTTAAAGTTATTTGGTTAGTATACTTACAATGTACTTAAAGTAAAGTATATTTTTAGTATATTAAGTACACTTGTACAAAGTTTGATTTTAGTACAAAAAAAGTCAACTTAAAATGTGATTAAGCTCTACTTAATTATATTTCAAGTGTATTTAAGTATACTATAAGTTGTCCCAAAATAACACAACTTAAGTATGTACTTCTGCAGTATACTATTAAGTACTTTCTCATGACACTGAAATAGATTTTCTAATGTACTTAAAATGCACTTATCTGCATGCTAAAGTTCACATTAAAACACATTTTTAAAGTGACTTGGTTAGTATACTTATAATGTACTTAAAGTTAAATATATTTTTAGTATATTAAGTACACTTGTACAAAGTTTGATTTTAGTACAAAAAAGTCAACTTAAAATGTGATTAAGCTCTACTTAATTATATTTCAAGTGTATTTAAGTATACTATAAGTTGTCCCAAAATAACACAAAATAAGTATGTACTTCTGCAGTATACTATAAAGTACTTTCTCATGACGTTAAAATAGATTTCTAATGTACTTAAAATGCACTTATCCGCATGCTAAAGTACACATTAAACACATTTTAAAGTGACTTGGTTAGTATACTTATAATGTACTTAAAGTTAAGTATATTTTTAGTATATTAAGTACACTTGTACAAAGTTTAATTTTAGTACAAAAAAGTCAACTTAAAATGTGTTTAAGCTCTACTTAATTATATTTCAAGTACATTTAAGTATACTATAAGTTGTCCCAAAATAACATTATTTAAATACACACTTTTGAAGTACACTTTAAATACAATAAAACGTACTTATTAAGTATATATTAAGTACACTTTTTTTTTACTTGGGTAGATAGGCTATATGTTGTGAGCATGACTTGATAAAGCCTAAGGCAATTGCAACAGTAGCTCGAATTTCACTCAAAAAGCACTTGTCAAACTGACAGTAGGCCTGTAACAGTGGGCGTAAAAGCAGCGCTGCTGAAACTTTGGTCGAAGTTGCCATTGTGTGTCTGTCCCGTATCGCGCAGCAGAGGGAGCTGCTAGCGCACCGAACTTGGTTAGGTTGACTGGTTATTTCCTGAAACGCATACTTTTGGATTTAGGAAGGAACACACCCAGTGACATCAGTAAGAAGAAGAAGAAAAAAAACGCCTCACTCTAAGATCGTGCACTGAAGGAGCGAGGGGGCAAGGGGTGCCTTCCTGAGTATTTGAGAGCAACTTTTTGGGAAGAAACTTGGAACAAACAAGAGGCACGCTAAATAAACTGCACCACCAACCAGGGAACTGTGGATACCTTTGAGAAACTTTCAAAGAAGTTATGTCAACTTCAGATGAATCAGATGGGCTTCGGCCACGTTATGGGTGTAAGTGCTCAAAACTTTTTTTTTTCTCACACCTTGAGTTACAGCTACCTTGGACATAGAGGAAGGGGTAACTTCTCAAAGGAGCGCTTTAGTGCAAGCAGCATAAGCAACATTTGGTAATATTGTGGCCTGCAAAAATGATGTGTTAACCAGACGTACAAAATATAACAGTTCTTTGAATGGTGACTGCTTTTGATTCAACGTGTAGGCTACCTCATACTTCCGCATTTCCATTAATCGCTGCTGTTCATCCAACCGTCCGCCCATCGATACTTCAAATAGCCTATAGCCTATGTGTAGTGTAGAATTCTAGTACAAGAACTTAACTGCAACTTCTCGTGTCAGTCTGGACAGATCTCACATTTAAAAGCAATTTGGTAGGAAGTAGCCTAAATGTCGACGCAGCGTACGAGGACATTTCCAAACTTTTCAACAAACTCCCCCATGTGAAGAATAGAACTAGTTGTTCAGATGGCTCGTCGCAGAATGGGATGTCTTTCTGTGAATGTAGCTAAGCTTCAGATAGAAACGTTGTTTTTATTAGGCTATGTAAAGGGGCGCGTGGATGGAGCCTTCAGTTTCTTGCAATGCTGTTTCAAGTGACACCACGGTTGCCCTCGCACAGTATGTCATTTGGAGCCTACCAGGTTTAAGAAGGATTCTGAAGGGCCACATTGTTCCACTTGCCGACCGCTGAGAAGTTACATTGTAGACTGCCCACCCACCGTTACATTTTAGCTCATTACTGAGAGATGTCTATTTTGTCTCTGAACCGTGAAGGCGGGAAGTGTAGGCTACTAACGCCTTCAAGTCATTATGGAAACAAATAAGCCGACATATTGGCCTGTATGCCTACGCATAGCTCGCAGTTGACATCGAGAGCTGTAAAATATAAATAGGCTACATTTGAAAGAATAAGGAACCGGCATATGAGCTATTCATGACAGACATCATGTCCACACCTTGAGTTATTCAGCCAGTTAACTCTATCTGAAGCCTGGATGATTGCTGAGTTTAAAAATGTAAATATACAGTAAGACTTTGTATAGGCCTACGCAAGGGACCAAATGTACATAAGCCTTATATTCAATGGAATAAAATAATTTCTGTGTGATCTGGAGGGCAACTCCCCTAGGTTCAACCAATCCGGCATCTGGCAATTAGGGTTCAGCATGAAAGCACTGCTGTGATTCCCCCAGTGCACGCATACAAACACTTCCATGCCTTTTGAGGTTTGCATGTTACATGGATATCAACAATTTCCCCCTCAGTCAGCCATTCTTATGACTCTCAGCAAGACCCTCTCATAAACCAGTGCAGTATGTGAGCTTTTCACAACTTGAGAGAGAGAGGGAGAGAGAGAGCTTGAGGGGCTTTGACTCCTGCCAAGTTATGCAATCCGAACCTGTGTCAGCCCAGGAAAGCGCTGCACAGCAACACTATAGCAACCTCTCTTTAAAAGTCACCAAGAAAACCCCCCGAGTGATGAAATGAATGCTCCGCCTTGTTCTTCAAGTTTAGCTATCCGTAATACTGTGCCTAGATGACCCAGGGCCAGGAGAGGACGATATGAAATGCTGGCGTTGTTTAACTGTTTTATGTCACCCGCCACATTCCCGACAACACAAACATAATTTTCCCTTGTGTAGTTCCTGGGAGGCCATGGTTGTGTCTCTATGTTGACAAATGGCAGGTTTGCACAATATGGACGCCCTAGTGCTGTGTTGTTGTTGTTGTTGTCATTGTTGTTTACGATTGTTGTTTTTGTTGTTGATTGTGTTTACATGCAGCGGTCCTGGATGGCGAGAACAGGCTCACGGCGGAGGAGATGGATGAGCGGCGGCAGCAGAACATGGCCTATGAATACCTGTGCCATCTGGAGGAGGCCAAGCGGTCAGTCATGGGGGTGCGGTGGTAGTGGGGTGGTAGGGGTCAATACCCTTGGGGTGAATGGGGTGGGGTAGGGTGAATGATGGGGGGCCACCCTAGGGCCAAACGGTCAGTTCTGGGGTATGATGATTGGTGGGGAACCAATGGCTTAGTTGTGCAAGGCCCGGGGAGGGGGGCATAATTATGTGGTATGTACTGTATAGGGTTATGGTATGGTTATGATTTTGTCCTGGTCCTGGGCAAAGATGTCAGCAGCTCTGTTGGGTATGGGGATGGGGGGTGGTGCGAGGATGGGGGGTCTCACCACTCAAGGGGCCAGTGATCTGGGTGGGCTGGCTGGTCCAGGTGGGGTGAGGGGGCACGGTATTGTGGATGAGTCTTTTAATGTGCTAATTGCACTTAAGAGGAATGTCCGATAGATTGCAGACAGAAACTTGGGTGTTTCCTGAAAAGCAAATGAGTGGCGTGGTCTTTATTTGGGGGGATATGTCGTATTTTGGGAGTGGACTACCCGGCCTTAAGATATGCCCTGACATGACTCCATTTCTTGGGAAAATGTGCTTTGTCAGGTCCCTGTGGTCATGGGGATTTGGCCGATAACATTATCAGGCTTGTCTGGGGACTATCTCCTTGCTTGCCTGGAATCTAGCTGTGTTGACCTTTCATTAAAAAGGCATGACACTGATGTTGATCTGACTAGAGGCCATCTTGGTAGACAGATATTTGCTGTGGCTATGCACACTGGATTTAACTGAAAGGATATAACCGGAAGACAGGAAGCCTGTGTGTCCTACTGCACCCTGCCCCTTTGCTATTGAGACTAATGGCCTAAACAGAGGATACGAAAGCTAAACTGAATCCCAAGTTATCCAACCTCAAACCTGTTCTGAAATGCACTTCATCATGGACGTGTGTGTGTGTTTGTGTGTGTGTGTGGTGGTGGTGGTGGTGGTGGTGGGGGGGGTGGTAGGAGTTCCCAAACAGGGTGGACCACTGTTGTGGGATTGATGGTCGGTATCATGGATCATGTTGACAAAGGATATGGGGAAAACCTGTGGAGTCTGAAGTGAGGCGAGGTCACATTCTGTCACATGGTCACATCACATGTCTGTGCCCTGGATGAGCTGATTGACTAGTTATCTCAGACACTTAGAAGTTCATTACTTAAGCCACTATCCTTGCTTTACTATCTATCTATCTATCTAT